>NC_061779.1:22745000-22935000 GCF_022458985.1 Mugil cephalus
GTGGTTAGCCCTGATGCCTCCCAGTGAGAAGGTCCGGGTTCGAGTCCAGCTCGGGCCTTTCTGATTCGAGTTTGCATGTTCTCCCTGTGTCTGTGTGGGTTTTCTCCGGGGACTCCGGTTTCCTCCCACCTCCAAAGACATGCTTATTAGGCTGATTGGTGACTTTAAATTGACCCTAGGTTTGAGTGTGAATGGTTGATTGTCTCTGTGTTGGCCCTGCGATAGGCTGGTGACCTGTTCTGTGTACCCCGCCTCTCACCCAGCTGGAATAGGCTCCAGCAACCCCCACAACCCTAGTGAGGATAAAGCAGTAGTAGAAGATGAGATGAGAAAAATGAAGAAAAACATCACCTTACTTGGTAAGGTTTAGCATTGTTTTTTCAAAGTTGGGGATATGACTGTCTAGTTTGTAGGTCAAAGATGTTGGATCATACAATTCCCACCATGTCATTGATCTCATAACTCCAGTGGTAAATGCAAACTTTGCCATCATCACACCATAAGTATAAATCATAACGTCAAAAACAATACAATCTACTCTAAGCCATAGGTCTTGCAGGGGAGGTCGCAATTTATTTGGTTGATTGGACATGTTTTATATATTTTTTTTAATTTTGCCCCACAAATTTATATTCCTTTAAATACACATTAACATGAAGCCAACATATTTTAGTAAATAGATAAGGAATAGCTTAATATGAATGCAAGATGATATATTTATAAATAGCACTAGACTGAGTTTAATATAGAACACATATAATAGATAGGGGGTCCCTACTTAAACTCTCCATCAGTTTGTGGGTCCTTGGCCTGAAAAATGAAGAAGACCCCTGCTCTAAGCCCATATATTACAGTGCAGTTTAAACATTTTTGCACCCTACAAAACAGTCTAAATATCGGGACATCTGTCCATGTCCAGTTTTTTTCTTGGATAATTCTATGTCATTCTTTCTGAACTCCAAAGACAGTCATCCAATGTTTGTTATGTTCTTAACTTGACGCCATCTGTGTCTTTTTCTTCACTCCAGCTTCATGTTAATTGACTATTCACTCCATATTTAACGTTTGTGGAAGTTCTCTTTGACAGATCATAGCTTAAAGATTATTCACTAAACTGGAGTTTGCTTGTATATTGTTCAAATACGGGTCTCAGCCCATATAAAAGAAAATATGTAAATATGTAAAATATGTAACCCCAACCCTTTTAGTGTTCGCTACAGGTCACATTTCAAATCCCGCTCATAGCTCAAGGTGGGCGCAGTTTTTGTTTGAAAAACTTGCATAACAATACAGCATCAAGTCTCTATTCATTGGAGCAATGAGTCTGAAAGCTGGGCTAGAGCTTCAGCGCATTTCAGAACTTAACTGCGAGAAAAGTGGTTTTGTGTTTGTTCAAGCCATATTATCGAACGCATCAATAAATCTGATGTCTGAGTACGGTGTTGCCCTTGGCCATTACACAATACCCTTTGAAATTAAGTGAAGTTTCAAAAGCACAGAAAATGGAGGCACACAGAGGAGTTTGTCCTTTAATAATCGCTTTCACTGAACTCCTCAATGCCGAATCAGTTTTCTCGCTCTTATTGCTGGGTGAGACAAAAAGATAATTCAGACACATGCCTTTTAGTTGCTTGTATTCCATCACTCTGTTCCCCACCTGCATCTCTGGGTAAAACCGCACTCTAATTATTATGTCAGAGTCTGGCTCCTGTTGTCTGCTTTCCTTCGAATTTTTTTCTTTTCTTGCAGTTTTCCCTTTGCTGCATGGTGACCTTAGATATAAAACACACACCTGTAGCTTGTTGGTAGAAGTACAGTATGTGTCTAACCTTTGCCACTGGAAAATAGTTAATAATAAAAAAATTTGGGGAAATAGAAATCCTTGGTGTTAGCCTGGTGGAGGCCAGCAGACAATTTTCACTTCACTCATTGTGGTTTGGCGAGGCGCGACAGGCGTTTTCTCTGGACGGACTTAATTTTGAGTAAGCTGTGTGCTACAGTGGATGACTGACACTTCCCTCATTCACTCAGACAGTGGAGTGAAGACTCCCTTTTCCTGATTGGACAAAACCAGAAACCTTGTTGTCACAAAGGAAAATCTTTGCTCCTAATTTTCAAACAAGAAAAAATGTTTTCATGATGATCCTTCAGAATCAGTTTCTGCTGACTGTTACACAACATTCGCAGTATCACATTCCATTTAAAATCCACGTTACAGTTGAAGTTACAGATGTCCTTCGCCAATGCTAAATCTCCGTCTCCGAGCAGATAAAGGCATATTCATGTATCCGCTAAAATAAACCCAATCAGTGCCAGTAGTCTCCTTGCTGTGGTCTGTGTGTGTCCACTTTGTCCTGTTAGTTTTGGCCTCCAAAGTGCAATTTTTTCCACCGCGTACAGTATGCGAGTGAAAATTTAATTCTGTGAATGTCACAAATTCAGACGCACTGACTGACAAAATGCTCAGACCATAATTCACAGCTTATCAAATCCTTTATCACTCCTGTTCAGAACATTCCTGTACAAAATGTTCCAGGCAGCAGATTCCTATTTTTATCCAGACTGAGGTTTTCAACAGTTAAAATGATGTTGGTGCCACATCAGCTGATACATGAATATGTTCGTAAAACAGCCAAAACTAAACTCCAACACGAGCTTTTCTGTAATTCAGTCAAATTGCATTCTTCTATTTACACTTCTGTATCTTATCAATTACTTTTGTTTTGTGTGTTTCTTTGTGGCATTAAGTAAATGCAGAGACCTGAAGAAGGCTCCCTGTGTGACACTGCCGTCAGGGCTAGGGCTCCATAAAAGGACAATATTTGGAAATATATAGTGACAGACATTTGTTTCAGTTGAAACCAAAGAAATTAGCACTTAAAGGCCTTGAAATTTTAACAAGGGCTTTCCAAATTTGGACGACGTAGCCTTGTTGTGGGGGACAAAAATGACACTGCGGAAGACTAGGTCTGTTTTGAAATTGTGACAGATACATATTCAGTTGGTTAAACCATTATCAGATGAGGCTCAGTTAAATTCAAACCTTCACTTGACACATCGCATTAAGCTGATATGCAGTTAGTTAGAATATCAAGTGAAAACTGCCTTTTTGTTCATTTATAATTCAGAAAAAAAGTAAAAAGAAGAAAAAGTCACTATCACTTTGTTCCGTTAATCTTATTACCCATCTCGCTACCACTTTTCATAAGCAGAATTACATTTGAGAATACCCATTTATGAGAACAGTAAGCCTCACAGATCTCTTCATGACTATTTTTATTAAGGCTGACACCTAAAACTAGCGTGCTTAACATTTATCATCATCAGAGAAGAAGCCGAGACATTTTTGTATTTAGCCGAAGTAGGGGGAAAATGAAGTGCCGCCAAAGCAGGTATTCCGTTTCACAATGTGCTTTTGTGCACAATTCCCTCAATTTTGCAGTCAGGCTATTCCAAACAGTGGGCCTCCTCCTCGTTCATTTCCTCATAATAATGTCTTTGTCAAATAGCGGCTCGCCTTGCCAGCACGTCCACAAATCTTAACCGCTGACTCGCAGACACTTTCAACACATGAATAAAATCATATAAGCAAAGTAAATATGGATGGTAGAGGGAGGGTGGGTTTGCATTCCCCTTGTGGCTCCCTATTGTCACATCTACATCTGGCCCTGGTTAAAGCACAAGGCCTGGGCGACGCCTGTCACTCGTCGGGATGTCGGCGGAGATTTGGCTCAGGGGGGAAAACAGTGGGAGGAAACTCTAACACACCGCACACGCGCTCACACTGGGTATGACTGTATCTTCTTATCTCTTGCCTCAAAAGAACTTGTTTATCACAAGAAGTACATTGAATTTTCACTGTCAAGTTAACAGGCATAAAAGACTTTGGTCAGGTTTTTAGCTAAATTGAGGTTAAAGTGAGTTATTTCTCATTTGAAAACTATTTTATGTTAAAAACAGGCGTTTTGTTTTTTAGTGATGAACCCAGAGTTTTTCAGCCTCTTTTAGCTTATTGTCTTTTTTCCAAGCTAAATTGACTGCGTTCTTTAATCTAACCTGTCTCAACCTTTTTTTTCCCCAACAGCAGCAAGCAGGTATTTATTAATTACCTGGGTGTGAATTAGGGTTGCCGGTGGATTAAAATATTTAATTGCGTTTCATTGCAAGATCTCCAAAGTTAATGTAACATGTGATTAATGTGAAGTAATCACAAACATCAGTTTTAAATGTCTCATCAAAGGATATTTAAAAAAAAAAAAAAAAAAAATTGAATGTTGCAAATGTTATTATTTCAGCAGTCCAAAGCAGTGACAAATGTCTAGAATATTCCATTGATCCAGCTGCTTGATAAGTAAAACCTTTTGTTAACTTTTTTGGGGATTTACAATACTTAGAACTGTCCATTCCACAGGTACAATTATTTACTACGTCTGTACTTCAGATTGTGCTTTCCACTATGTCACTGTTACTTTTATCACTTTCCGACTGCCCATGCTACAGTTGGGTCGAGGTCCGAATAATAGAACGTGCATGTTAATTGTTAAGTGTGTATTTAATTTTATTTTTTAAATGTTTTGATGGCCTTAGTGTGAATATGTAAGGTTGGAGTGGATAAAAACACTCTTGTTAGTGGCCACAATTCTACTTGATAAATTACTTAAGACAACAAGCCTGATGCTTCGAACACTCCAGACACCTTGAGCTAACCGCTAACAGGGTAATCAATAAGTTTCTTTGTATGTTCATTGTATTGCCATTGTCTGTATGTCATCAGTGCATGCAATTCCTTAATATCATGTCATTTAGAGCTACTGAGGAGCGAAAAAGCAAACAAGCGCACTACAAGTGTTTTGTTGAAGGTGATCTGCTCTAGCTTTTATTCATCCGATCCGACCTTTTGGTTGAAGATGCATTTACGTTGCATGCTGCTGTTCTTTTGAATGTAAATGCATATTTTTTTCATGCTATTTACAAAGCCAACCTCTTATTCACAGCTTCTCAAGGTTGAGAGCTATGGCCATGGTATGCGCTCACAGTCTGTGTGTTTGGCTGAAAAGGATGAAAGCGGCTTCAAACTCGACCGTAGCCGTCCACGTTGTCTGTTTCTGTGCAGCCTGAATACCGAGCAAAGTACTGACAGAGGGACGTGAGTGTATTGCAGCTGGGCAGAGGTCAGGAGGGTAGCGCCGCTTCCAAACATTAGACCTGGTCCTCCGTAGTTAGTGTTGCTCTCAGAGCTCATTTTAGTTTAACCCTCCGGTTAGAGAAAGGTAACCCAACCCTCACCATGCACTTTAGGATAACCTCAGCCGGCGGCTTAAAGGAGCAGACGTCTAGCAGGCGCATGTGGCCCAGCCAGGATGAGAGACGTATATGTAAGGCAGGACCGACGGCACTGGAACAATAGTGCCTCTGTGCCTCTGCACCCCTCTGGATCACATTTCCTCAGAGGTCCAGATCGAAATGAGGCGGGGGCCCTGTCGCTGATCTAGCAAGCCGGCAGAGAAAGCCACACAGAGGGGAGGGTGCCGCATGTCAATAGTGATTAGGATCACGATCACAACTGCTGCGGGTGTGGGGCACGCTGAGGAGGGAGAAAGGAAGAAAGAGAGGGGGTGGCGGGGAACATTTTGCCCTCCTGAACTTTACTGTCTGGCTGCTGGTCGCCAGGAATGTCTCCTGGAATTGGTTTAAAACTTACTTGTCCTTATGGGTTGTTATATATTTAAAAATAAAAGAAATTAGTTTTGATGTCCTTCGAAAGCCTTTGTGAAAGCTTTCATCTTATCATGATGTGTGGTTTGACAGTGAGGAACAGCAGAGAATTCCATGTGTAAATATTTTGTCTGCATTTAAAAATGACAGGAAGAGTAGAAGAAGTGCGCCTGTCCTGGCTGTTTTATGCCTGATTATAGATACACAAAGTCTAGAAGCTCCGGTGGTGGAAGTGAAATATTTCCACGGTCTTTAATGCAATTTCTCGGCCAACAAATTCTTTGTCATGCACTCCTAATGAAGACCCTGCTTGTCTAAACATTACGCTAAAATACTGAGTGTCTGAATTCAATGAGCAGGATATATTTCATTCTTTGTGAGTATTTAGGTGACTGATGATGATGTTAAGTGCGGTAATACGGCGGTCCTGAGAAACTGCACTCAACTTTTGTTTGTGCTTTTATGTGTTTCCTGTGTGTTTCCTCATTAAGTCATTAAAAATGTTAATGTAAATGTGGCGCATATCAATCTGATATATATAAATATATGATATCAATTTTTCAGATGAGTATGAATCTCAAGCTATGAGGAAACTACAGTAATAGTTTATGCAAAAGGACATGTTCAGATGAGAGACCTTTAAAATACTTTGGCCTGGAGTACAAACCTTTGGAAGTCAAAGTCAATAGAGGAGAAGCGTGATTGCAAGATGGCCCAGAGACCCCAGAAGAAGTTAGACGCCTGGTGAGAGAGAAGAAAGAAATAAGTGCCAGCGGTTCATGTTTAGGCTCGAGCCAATCCACAACTGATGAGCTTATGAAGCATGTTATCACATTACAGGCGTTTCTGTTGTGATGTTACAGACGGCCAGTGTGTAACAAAATGAAACGCTGAACACGACACAAACAAGAGCTGACATAATATTTGTCCGGTTACATGCAGTGTTTCCCACAGGGTGACTTCCAAACCATGAAAGAAGAGGGGCGAGCGGCCGCGTACACGGGTGGAAAATCAGAATTTCTTTGTTGAGTGCACGAAATGTGATGTGCTTGCATTGACAATTGACGCTCTCTTCAAAGGGGTGACAGCAAGAGTGTGTGACCACAATGAAAGTCTCATACACCCTCAAGTTTCAAAAGCACACTGCTGGTTTGCACCTCCGCCCTGCTGGAGGCCACGGCGAGGTCAGATGTCAGCGTCTTGCTCAAGAACACAGACTCCGATTCTAAGGCATCTGATTGAATGACAGGCTCATTAATTACACGCGGTCGGCAGGAGACATTCCTAGGGGGCTGGAACATTTGAAAGCGTAAACATGCTAATAATATTTGTAGAGAAGATTTCTAGCACAGAACAACCGATGCCGTAAATTTTGCTACGTTTGCCCGTGCCATCGCGCGGAACCGTGACAACACACTGTAGCTGTCGCGTAACTGCTCCCATAGCTGCTGCCGCTGCCTCTGCCTCTGCTGCATGCCAGTTGCACGCTGCTCAGTCAGAATGACAAACCTCTGTATTGAATGGTTCCCTCCTTAATGGCTTTGCTCACTTAGGCTTGCGGACTTCCATGCCTCCATAAATTTCTGTTGTTCTCCACCCTTATTGTAAATCTTCATGGTGAGGCCACTAATAGCGAGTCCTAATAAGATCCAGACGAGCCTCTGTTCTGTGGCCCAGTGATATAATCACATTTTTATTTGATAATCAAATAAAGGGCGGAATGAAATACTTGAAGAGCAATGTGCGGTTTTCCCTTGGCTTTTTTTTTTCCCCCCTCCCTGGCAGATTTTCATCTCTAATCTCTGTCCTTAGCTGGAGAGAGAGATTGAGCGTGTTTCCATTATGATTAATAACTGCTCTCCATTAAGAGAGCATTAATCTAACACTAAGCAGAGACCGTCGGTGACAGGGGGCCATTGAGAAAAACGGGAATGAGAGATGTGTGGGAAGAGTGACATCACAGAGCCGCAGGCTTTAGCTTCCACATCACGGGGGGATCCCTGTCGAGGAGAGGACGAGTCGTAAAGACCCCACTGGGTCTTGGCACAGTTTGTCAGGGATTAAGATTGGGAAGAGGAGCTTTATACCGCAGAGCTCTGGCAACCGGCCAGGCTTTGTCGACGCCACACAGCTTCCTTCAGCGCAGGCTGGTTTCCCTGGTTCCTAGGTTCTTCTGTGTTATTGACAACTGAGACTAAACTATAGTAAGAATTCAATGCAGGCTGATTTTTCCGAGCAATTAGCAAGCGATGCAGTGGTGGTACGAATGAAACAAATGGCATTTAACATTTGGCATTTATGAAAAAAAAATATTACAGGCACAATACAGTAAATGTAATTATTTCCCAAAGCCCGTCGCCCATAATCAGCTGCACATAATGAATTACCAGATGTGTTTAGAAAAACCTTCAATCAATGCGATTTAAACGGTGAAAAAAATGTGGCCTCAACTTTCACCAAGTAACATCAGACAGAAAGGAGAACAGAGCTGCAACGAACGCTGACATTCTTGATAGTTTGACCGGTGTAATGTCAGATAATACCCGTCAGAGGCTTTCTAATGCTAATGGTCTAAAGCTAAGAGTGCAATAAAAATCACAATATGTCAGTATTCCTGCTCATTTGGGAAGCAGAGACAAGTTATTTTTTGCCTTTTCGATCTCAAATTATCAAAATGACTGTAGGTACGTTTTTCGGCTAAGTGGTGCCTAATTATTTCAGGTCAAGCAGGAATCCAGTTTCCAGGCCCTCATCATACTTCTGGTTATCAAAAGGAGGGAAACAATAAGAACAACCTTGCATATTTTGATCGGTTGTCTCGTGTCTCCACGCGTGATGCATAAAAGCCTTTTAATTAAACGCAGTACTCAGTGGGCGAAATGCTGCTAGCGGTGGGTAATTTCAAGCAAACTCTCAACTCGGTTCATTGAAACGATTGTTTCAAAAAAAAAATCTGACCCCGTGACTGCTTCGTAAACTGGCTCAGCATCTTTCATTTTGACACACGGCTTGTCAGGATGAGTTGAGCTGGAAACTTGGCTTGTTAAGCATCAGTGATCAATTTTTCCCACTTCCCCCGAGTCAAGAGTCCTCCTCGGTTTGTCACAGAAAATCTGATTTCAATCAACACGATGTTATCGCTCCTCTCGCTCCCATTCCAGGCCATATTTCTCTCCCCTCCTCTCACGTCTCCCTCTCTGCTTTTTTGGCCGAGGCGCAAGTTATTTTAAAAAGTAATATGCTTCCCTCATCATTTCTGGGCTATTTCAAGAGACATTCACACCACCCCAAAATTGGTCAGACAATTCTCCATATTGTGTTGAGCTATGAAAGCGCTCTCAGACAGATAGCCCAGCACCACTTGAGCCACCAAAGAATGAAAATTGTGGTCATGAGAAAAATAATTTTGGCTGCTGTCTTTCATTTTTCCCTGCGGTAGTTTCTAATCAACTGAGATGGAGTCCATCAAACTTTAAACGGCGGTGGGTCAGCCGTGGATGGTTTTCTTTAGGGGGGGGAGGTGTTGGAAAAGTAAATTGTTAAAATGTGATGGTGATGTGTTGCCACCGTGCCGTTTGAGACGTCTGCGCACATATGGATACTGTTGAAACGCACACACTAATCTCATAATGTTGAGATATTTGAGTCCCTCCACGAGAAGGGCTTCGAAAAAGGAAATGGCTGTTGAGAGACTTGTCACTTTCCAAAGTCTTTCCAAAGAGCCGAGGGACTGCAGCATGACATATTTCAACATTTCAACAAAGTCGCCGGGTGCAGACACTTACGAGTGAGAATTTGCAGACTTGAACGTAGAGCTGTGTAACTTCTGCCTCTGTAACAGTAACCTCACGCCCCGTGCTGCGCTTGTAGCTCTCCAGATAGGCCGTCAGCCAGTCCCTCTGCAGCTCCCAGCTCGGGTAGAGGCTGTAGTTAACATCGTTCACACCTTCAGCGTGACACACAGACATGTACACATGTGAGCGGAGCACTGGCAGTGATCAAATTCAACGCGATGCCTGCAAAAACGGTTAGTTGTGAAGGCTCGCCACAGATCAAGTGGGGAAACCGTGTTCCAGTCAGCACTTGTCAATTTCACTTAAACCCACCGGCTGATCAGTTTCTATCAGAGGACATTGTGTATCAGACATTGTGTCACAAACACATATGTTAAAAGAGACGTATAACAAGAAGGAAGCAAGAAGATAATACCAGACAATATAAGTATTTCCAATGTCTGCCACTTTATAATTAATCTAATAACTTTCAGAGGAAAATACTGTTATTTTTACTTCCACCCTACATGTAAAATATTATTATAAAATATGATGCAAATAAAACTACCCACAGTTTCAATTTCAATTTTCTACACTTACTGGCATCATATATTAATGAGACAATAATTACTTTCGATCTGACGTTTTTATAAGGCTTTTGTTGAATTACTAGAGGAAATATTTTTCAGTGTTTTTGCAACTTTTGTTCAAATAGAGGCTCTATTCAATGGATAATAATTTGTACTCAGTACAAGAAAGTAAAAAATAGTGAAAGGATGGCATGCGCATGAACACCTTTAGTTGGAGATGAAAGCTTAACTGGAAATCTACGTAGTTTTCTCAGTTTTAACCGTTTTGTCTCTTAATAGGAAGGAAATGTCAGGAAAATCTCTACAACATTTCCAATTTTATGCCCTCTGACTCCTGTACCTTTACATACGATTTACCACAGACATTTCACATGTAGTGCACTCGTCATTCATAGAGAAAAACTACCCTGTGCCTTAGCTCCTTTTATCATATGATATGTACACAGACATTTTTATTTTTTATTTTTACTTTCTCTCTTCCTCATTTCTTATCTGATCTGATCTGATGCAGTGATGTTCTTTAATTGTGTCACAGTCATTTCTGTTGCTTCAGGAAAACATGCAGTTCACACTTATGGGTGTACAGTATACGACATAAATTATTTCAATACTTTCATTTCTTTTATCACTTTCTTAGTAAAGAGAAACAGATCAGATCTAGTGGGATTCTATCAGGCAACAGACAGCATTTATTCTGACACTAGGCTCATTTCAGTGATAATTTAACATCAAGCTCGCTTTTCTGAGGCTGGACTAAGTTTGCATAGCACTCTCAGACATGAATTTAGTCATAATCGTTGATGATTGCTCCCTGAGTATTCAGATTGACCCGGTCAAATTTTACTGGTCATTTAAAGTCACTTTTATCAGCATTCAGAATAAACGAGGAATGCAGCACTCTGTCTGGGCAGCATTAAAGAAAGACGCAGTTTCATGGCATACACGACAGACATCCAGTGCTGCCAATGTTCAACATGAATCTCATATATGCTGGCATGGAAAAAATATTTGGTGACAAATTGAACTTTTTTTTTTTTATTAATCTCAGCACAGACCTACCAGCAAATTCATTGAAGTGATTGCCAATATCGAAGGCCTGGTAGTTGTAATCGGCATACTCATAGTCAATGAATTTCACCATTCCTGGAGGAAGAGGAGAGGGAGAGCAGCAGCGGTTACCAGGACAACGTGGAAAAATGCATCTTAGGTATGGACCTGCAACTGACAACACCCCCCTCCCTTTTGTTGAAAATATAGAACCTTGTGGGACTCAAAGGGACAAGGAGTCTCTTTTGACTGAGTCACTCTGGGCATCCTTGTAAAATATGAGAAAAAAAAATCATAATAAAAAGATTTTACAAATGAGGTAAGATATTTAATAATAGGGAATGCATTATCAGTGATGTGAAGGTTTGCTTTTTTGTGCAAAATAAGGGGAAGAGTGTAAAGCTGTGTTGTGTTAAACTGATCAAAGAAAAAAAACCCATTCCTCTATTTTAATACAGTTAAGAGAGTTTAGCAAAAGCCAGCATTTCACTTTTAACTGTATACAATTTAAATTGGCTCCGGATGATGAAATGCATTCACACGATACACTGCTCATGCCAGCTTCCTTTCCGAATCCCAACCGGCGTGATTTCCTCACCCTCTTTGTGGTTGTAGATGATGTTTTTTGTCAGGAGGTCATTGTGGCAGAGGACAGTCGGCGAGTCAGTCTGCGAGAGGTGTCTCTTCAGCGACTCCATTTCCGCCGACAGTGTCTCGAAGCTGGGCACGCCTCGCCTAGGCAGTGTTTACAACTACGTTAGGTAGGTTAATAAAATAATTCTTTAAAAAATCTCTATATATAAATAATAGCAACCACACAGGACAAATAAAAGGAAATAATTAAATCGGAGTATTTAAAACATTTTGTAAGTAGGCCTCATTATAAAGTGGAGCTATTATGATTCCTTTTTTTTTTTTAAATGTTTGTTTAAAAGCTAAATCAAACCCAGAACCTGCCTTTAAAGCGGTGCGGACTAAAAGAAATAGACGTATCAGTGTTTCAGATTAAAACTCGTGCCTTCCAGCGATGTAATTCTGTTTGAGTTGTTCTTTCTACTTTTACCAGCATAGCATGTTACACAAAAAGAGAGAAAAAGATCTGAACTTGCACTAACGAAGGAAACGCAAGAGGAAGTTGGAAAGTCTGCGAAGATACGGTGCAGATATGGAAGATCAACTTTATCATCAACTCCACACGTTCTTTTAGGGACAACATGTTTGTAAACCGACACAGTTCAGCAAACCCCACTGAGAGGTTGCATGCCTTGTTTTCACTCTCTTGATTACTCAATCTATCAAAGAAGGCACTAATGTCCTTGGACGTCAGTGCAGAATGCACCTGGAAGAATTGCTGTGCAAGCATGCGTCTCCTAATTAATTTTCATGTTTCCCTTTCAGCCCCGACTGCGGCCACGACAAGAGGGTACTTTAAACAGTGTAATTTAAACACTACCTATTTATTCCGAAGGGAACAAACAGATGCTCTGGTATTATACACACTCGGAGACATAATTTAGTGAGGCCTGTGAGGAACGCACAATAAAAGCAAAAGGAGAGGAGCCTTGTTTATAGTCGTGACACAGAGGCTCTGCTGCCTTATACAACTCCACCTACACATCCCCAACAACACAACAAGTCCATTTTGTATATTATCTTCCTCCAGCTCGTTCAGCCGGTCTTCCTCTGCTGTAGATTGATGGAGTGAGGATTGAATAAAAACTGGTTGATATCTGAACTATAATGTTTGTACCTGCAAGCAAGTACGGATATACAGTATTTTAAAAATAGCTGTTTCCTGTGGAAGTTTCAATCTCTTCAAACTAAAAAAAAAAAAAAAAAAAAGGAGTTACTTCACTTTTATCCTCGGCTAAAATTCTACAAGTGCAGTAAATGTTATTCCCACATTGCATTTTCAAAAGATATAGTCCCAGAATGGAGTGCTTGATTCACATCTACTTGCCTCGGAGATCTTTGTTATTTAAAATCGACCCCCTCTGACATGCACAGTTTATCCATCTCCTCGCTAATGTGAATTAAAACACGCCGCTGAATGGTGAATCACCCTGATTCCTTTTCAACCCAGTTCCATTCCTCTAACCTAACACACTGACTTTATCATAGGAGCCCACGATTGCTCCGAGTCAAAAGCTAAATGAAAGACTTGCATTGACTTTAAATGGAAACCTGTCGTCTTGCCATCAGATCTTTTCCTCTCTTTTCTGTCCTTTTCATGGAGAACAGTGCGTCAAGTGCATTCGCCTCCTGCTCCCTGTCAAGTCTCTGTAAGGTAATTAGTGGAATTTCCTCCTCTGGCGCATCATTATCAATGTGCCTTATTTACATATGATTTCAAACACCAGCCGAGCTCTGCTGATTTTATTCTCCGCTCTTTGCAGTTTTATGCGATTTGTGTGAGTGCAAACGGGAGACGTAGCGGGGGGTCTTTGGGAGAAGAAGAGGTTGCACTCCATTGCTTTTCTTTCTTTTCTCGCTGACTTCTACTGTGCAGTCTCTCTACGAAACCTTGCAGCTGCTGCAGCCCCTCTCCCTCCCTCTCTCTCTCTCCCTCTGCACAGCGGGTGGCTTGAGAGCTGAAGACCTCCTCTGCAGGTGCAGCCTCTTCCTGCTCTCCCTCTCTCTGCCTTTCTTTTACCATTTCCTCTGAAGATGGCATTCATATCAGCACTCATACATTCTCAAGTACAAAAGTTTCTCTGATGCTTGTTTTAAAATCTCCTTTGCTTTTCCCCCCTCCTAGTCCTGGTCTTCTCTGTTTCTGCTCGCTCCTGTCATATCACGCATGCAAGGGACCAGCGAACGTGTAAACAGGCACACACGCCGTAGATGCGAGTTTCAAGTTAAACTGTGAAACCCTCAAATTCGCCTGCAACATTTCAGCACTCTTATCATTACTATAGTAATTCTCATGTCATAATTTTATATATATTCCATGAATATATCATTTCCAGGTCAGTTTTAGTTGCTTTGTGTGTCTTTCTGTGTGAGAGCAGCTCTGGACTGTGTCAAGTCAGACAAATGTCTCACAATATAGCACCATCTATTGGGCCTCTGAATGTGGTGCAGGCTCCTCTTGCAGATGCAGACCGAGGTATTTATCCAAAGTTATGAATTCTGAGTCAACCTTCAACGCTCCTCACATCTACATTGTGAGCAAAACAGATCCCTAGACAAATTCAGAGATGCATTAAAAAAATACATAGAGGAGTTAAATGTAAGAGCAGAGGTTAAGTCCTTGGTTGATCAAATAAAATTCAAAACTCTCTTCAGACATTAAGTCTATTATTCCTCCGTAGCCTTACGCTTCAGTGGCAGAGTATCCATGCATGCATCACTTTGTTTTGGCAGAATTTCAACACGTTACATGTTCACTGAACAGTTGTTGATGAAATGTAAAATGAATCAGTGATGGTTAATCTGTGATTTATTTACATGCATTATACTGTATCTATGATGCATTTAAATTACATCAACACTGCGTGTTTAAGCTAAAAAGTGCCTGCAGAATATAATGAAAGCAGAAAATACTGATCTAAAGTGTGAATAGCTCTCTGTTTTGTCTCTTATTGATGACATGGTGCAGTTTAATTAGCTGTCGGGGTTGCATAGACTCACCAAGATCTAAAATTGCTGCTTTTCATTATCATTTCGAACTCGCAAAATCTCAAAGAAATAGAGACTCGGACATCGCCTTCTGTGTGGACTTCCGACCCTGCTCGCTGCAAACACAAACAACGATGAACGTTTGACCGATAAGGGAGAGCTCTGCGTTGAGCTTGCGGCCAAGCGTCTGTTTCTTTGTAGTGTCTGGAAGGCCCCTCTCACCTCTCACCCCGCGACCCCTGTCAGAGATGATGCAATGTCATCCCCACGGAGGCCACTCCCCCGCCTCGACCCTTTCCCGCCAATGACGGCTCGAAGAGGCGACCTGCGTTCAAAACGCTACAGAGACTGCTCGGGTGTTTAAAGGGGAGGCCGCAGAGGAGCACGGCGGGCAGGTTATTGAGAAATGTGAGAAAATGATAAGGCAGTCGCGTAAAAATGTGACTGGTTTCTGTCAAAGGGATGACGGTGGAAATCTTCCACAGAAGTAGCCTCTTGAATCCAGCACGCAGGATCTCTTTATCCCACTCACGCATCAATCCGACACATTCCTTCAACGGGAGAACTGAACATTGGCTAAACCCCATCCACCTTAGCTAATGTGGCTACACCTGCCAACCTCTCTGTTCTTGTACATAACACAGTTTATAATGTATTAACCAAGTATGTTTTGAAGTAATGTGTCCTAGATTGCCACAACAGGAACAGATTCTTCTTCTAGAGTCCTTGTCACTAGCAAACCAGCCTAATTTGCAGACGTAAAGAGATGAGGTCTGATGAGTCCTCACTGTTCCAGTGCAGCTGCTCACTGGTCAGCACTCTGATTGCACTGCACTGTAAATATTAATGACGAACTGTGCGGTTTTTGTACCTTCCTGTGCACTGCTGCTCGGCTGCGCTGCCACCGACGCTGCTCTTCACCAGGGTGAGAAAGTGAGACATTTTTGTCCAGAGCAGAGGTTCAACAGACTGACCACATTTTGGCTGGATCGAATGGATTCTCCCCATCTCTGCTGCGATCAATCTGCAGAGAGAAAACATTTTCTCAGATGAGTCTGGCTGACGCTGTTATTGCACAAACAACCATTATCAGGGCAGAGACACAACTCCCTTTTCCATTTAGCGCTCTTATCTGGTTCTTCTTTTCAAAAAATGGGCTTCGTTGCATTTGTGACCTTTTGACCACTTGAGTGTTCATTCTCGAGGCATCTTCGCGGTGACATTAGGCTTTCTGGGTATTCCCCAAAGAGGGTATCAGGCAGAGCTAGGTGATTGATGGCTATCATGGCCCCGGCCGCTCGGCCTTGGCTGGCTGTGTTGTGTCCTACTGTCCTGCGGTGTGAATAATGACGCTGGCCTGTTATCGTGAGGATGATGAATGAAACGGGGGGCATGAATAAACAACATTGCTCAACATGAAACATGACTCAGCTGAAAGAATAATAAGAAAAAAGCACTGGCAAGCAATGACTGCTACCTATTTCCTCAGAAAACAGAAACAAAGCGCGTTATTGTCTGTGTGACCCTGCTCTGTAAATATATCAGCTGAAAATATCAGCAGCAGTCTTCACTATTTTTATTTTTATTATGACATTGAAGGAATTATAACACCAGGGTCATGGTCACAGATAACTTATCATTTAACTTTCACCTTTCTGTTTTCATTATTAAATTGAATGAAATCAATTGTTACTTTATTGCACACATATAACATTATTATTGGTTATTATATTTACATGTTACATGTTTTTTTTTTTATCCATCTTTATATCTAACAGTATTTACTACCTGCTGGAAGCTGCTGGAAATGTGAATTTGTCATTGAGATGAATAAAGTATCTATCTACCTTATTATTTATATATTATAATTTTATATAAGTATATTTTATGCTTTGAGGTTAATATATTTGTGACTTTTGAATAACACAAAAATAAAATAAAAAAATATATATACATTATAATGACAGATGAACTCAAAATATCATAAGTCTCTTCACAAATGCATTAAAGAATGAAATAAATTTCCAACTAGATTTCATCATACTGACCATGATTTTCAAATGTATCCTGTTTCATTCTAATAGAGATCAACAATAAAAATGTAAAAAATAAATAAAAAAGCGAATGTTAAAATAAATGATAAATTATTTTTTTTACAAGACGTAGTTAGCATTGATTTAGATAAAACTATTGAAAGATGGTGTAGTAGATTTTTATTCATTTATATTTTTGAAGATAAATAAATAAGATAAATAGATTGAACTATTTAAAAATATTTTTTTGAAACATTCCTTGTCTTTTACAGTAACTTTTCTCCTTTCTGACCCAATTTCTGCACCTTATGTAACTGGAGCCACTGCTGCACGAACTGGGCGATTTCTAGCTGTCACTGTGAAAACACGTACAAGCTCAGTGCTCTGTCACTCCTCAGATCAACTCCGCAAAGTGAAAAGCTCTTGCGTTATGGACCTGTAGATGGACGGCTGATGGAGCAGCTCGTCGTCCAGCACTGCTCCTCTGATGAACTCGTAGCAGATGCCATTCTGGAAGCTGCAGTAGATCTCCGGTCCACAGCCGTGGGCGTGGAAGACCTGGAACATCTCTACCTCCTGTTCCCGGTCGACGAAGAGCTCCGTCATCCTGCCGTACAGGCGCACCAGAACACACCCAGGCTCCTGGAGAGAGCCCACATAGCAGCCGATCAGCTGGTTGGTGATGCCCTCAGTGAATGTCTGGAAATAAAACACATCCAGATGAACGGGGACATGTAAAAACATAGGAACAAAGCAAATTAAACTCCTCAGCAGACAACATTACAGATAATGATAACACTGTGACAACACAACCTCTTGGTAAAGATAATGTTTTAGGAGAGCAGACCATAAAATGACAGTATGTTTTAACCATTCTGGTTTGTACAGAAAACACCCATCATTATTCTGCAACGGCATGTGCACTGCAGGTCACACTCCTGCCATCTAAGTCCAGCTTACTCTTTATATATAACAATCTGGGACGACTCACAATACACACGGTGCTTCCGAAGGTAAATAACAGGCGGCCAGCAGCTGCAGTATGTTTGGTTACAGGAGTCTTGATTACAGCTTTTGGTGCCGTATCAATTTACAGGCCACTCATTTACCACCGTTACGGCTCATTTACTTTTTCACTGACTGTCCATTAAAGACATAGTTTGGTACACGACGAAAAGGAAGGAAATACAGGAGCACAGTGATGATTCACCAGCAAATGCTGATATGTATATTTAAAATGAAACTTAAGAAGGAACTTTACAACAGAACATTTTCAGTCCTCAGATAAGTAAGATCTTCACAGATGTCAATATGACACCACAATGTGCAAGACACAATGAGCCCTTCATTTACCATCAATAATAGATGAATTATTCAGACACTTGATAAATAACCCGCTGATAAAATAGAGTGAGATCCTGTTTAACAACGGAACCACAATGGTACACAGGTTTCACTCTGTATCTGTTGGTATTTGACTTCACTGTATATTTATATGAAGAAAGCCTTTTTTAGTTTTTGTTCATGCAGTATATATTGAGGAATAAAAATGGTTCAAAATGATACAAATCCAAAAGGAAGTGTTGATCTGCCACAGCAGCACTGGATGGAGTCTGAATATACACACACAGTATAATGAAGCTGCTACATGTAGTGTGCTGTCTTTCTTGGAATATCGGAGAATACAGCTTAAATGCTCAATGCACAGGAGGTGGCAGGTGGTGGTTCCTTTGGGTAGCAGTTCCCTAACAGCTTAATCTAAGCATGATAATGTGGAAAAAGTAAATCGCAGACGGATGAGTTCAGGGCCTGATGTACAGCACCAGACAAACGTTTGGACACACCTCCTCGTTTAGTTCAACAAGAAATAGTGCCCAAACTTTTGACTGGTAGCGAGGATGGGTTACACAGCTCTCAACACATGCACGAACTTTTCAACTCTGAGTTATTGTGCAGAAAGTTGCTAACTTTTGTGGTGTTTTGGGTAATTCAAATTGCAAGTAAACACTGTTTGAGAATATCAGGTTTTATGGGGTCATCCCCTATGTAGGTCTCAAGGGCTTGCATGTGTCCCTCTTAGAGCATGGTGAAAGAAGTGGGCCGCTGATTCAAATGGGACAGAGAAAAAGATGACCCCCATCCTGGAAGAACTTTTACCGCCAGCACGCAAGACGCCATTTATAGTTCTGGAGAGATCCATGACATGATCTGGGCAGATCGAAAAATAACACCTCCACCAAATGTAGATGTAAATGAAAAAGGGGATTCTGCTAACAAATTAATGTACCACTTATTCTGTGCCACACTCCTATCATTAAATTGGAACAAGAGTCACAATACTGTGAGATATGAATACAGCAAGACTGATATGTAAAAAAGTTATATAAAGTATATAACTTGATTTGTTTGCTATTATATGTTGGAGTCGTTTATGGTTTCCTCAGCGCAACCCTGTGCCCTGGCATGCTGAAAAGCAAATGTGCACATGCATATTCTGTTAATAGATAATACATGTACAGCTGCAGCCGTCTGGAACTTGTTGACACTGAAGATCACACCTCCAGGACGCCCTGTACTGCTCAGTGTACACAACGACGCCACAGTGACCACTGTTTGCCTGCAAAGGAGGCTTCCTCTGACATTTGTTGTCATTTGGAGGTTTCACAAAGTCCCTCATCCGGTGCCACAGTCCCCAAGGCATTTTCTGAGCCTCAGATGGGACCTGCTCACCACACAGTTTTCCATCTAGATGTGAACAAACATGCCCACCTTGACATCTGATCAAGTATTTATGCAGTGGAGGGAGGGCTGACTTTGACACAGTTATTACATGTGTTTTTGGCTGTGATTTCTGTATATTGTCTTTTTTAAATATATATTTTTTGCTTAGTGACTGTCTTTTGAAAAAAAAATCTATTAAAAACACTTCTTTCAGAAAAATATGCTGTGTCTTTTCTCTTTAAGTGTAAGTAAATCGTTCCAGACGAAATGGATTTATTGCCTTGAATTTCTTCTGCACATTTGTGAGCCCTAAAAAGGAATGGATGGCAATAAGACAAAGAACGTCACAGTTAAAAGCACAGGTGTAGCAGCATGATCTCTTCTCCCCCTGATGAACACAACACATTATTAAAGGAGCTGCCGAGGGCGGACATGTGCTCCTCTGTGTACATTTCTGGACCTGGTATAGATTGAGAGGTCACCCACCCAATGTGCGGTGACTTTAACAAACATAAACCCTATTTCTCTGAAAGATTGGACCTTGTGTTTGCACATGGGACCAGAATGGGATTATCCTGTTCTGAATAGATGCTTCGACAACACCACTAAAAGAGTCGACTTCTGTTGTTCAGTTACCTTGGCTTTTTTTATTTTTTTTTCTCCACCTTTTGAAACATAAAGTGTCTTTCTGTAGTATATTGTGTAACATGTTCACAACAAACTTTTAGGAACATATGCGCTTTTCTCTCCGTTTCATTTGACAACTTAATATCCCTGGGTTTCTTTAAAATGTAGTTTTTGTTGTTGTTTTGTAGCATTTACAGATCAAGCTCAGCCTCCATTAAATCAGAGAGACTTAATCTGTGTCCTCACTCATTCAGCCAATCATGTTCTTGCTTTCAAATTTAAATATGTTTCTCCTCTGCTGCTTTTTTCAGTTCACACTTCCACCCCGTTCACCTCTGGTCTTTACATCCAAGGCTCAGTCAGACTTATCCAACTCTTACTTTTGCCTGCGTATGTTGGTCCATTTAGGGGTTTGGGTTTTTTGCTTCTGTAAGACAGTGGGTTTGTGCTGTTGTAGTCTTGTTTAGGGAATTAAATGGCACGCGTGTTGAATGGTCAGTCTGTCTCTGCTTTCCTGCATTTTCTGCAGTATCACAAACGACTGTGCAGTCATGACCAAAATACCAGAAATTACTGTTGGCTGTGTGTGTAGCCTAGTAACTATGTCGCTGTCACTTCGAGGTAATAACTGCTTTATTATCATGTCCCAAGGCAAAATTGAAATCCAGCCCGAGCCTTGCCGATCACAGAGCAGCGTTGCAATGAAACTGAGTAAAGAGAATAGGAAAGATGTCAACCAATCCTGCACAGTCCAGAGGAGAAGTACACTCAGCCAGCAACTGAGAAAATGTGAGAATTCGCTGCCATGGGCCAGCTTAGAGAGCTTTTACATGAGTCAGCAGAACAGAAGTGATCACTTTATCCATATCTGTTTTAGATTGTAAGATTGTCTGGAGATCCCAAAATGTGACATTGATCCCTATATACTATAGAAATACAATGTAATATATATACTATTATACAGACTAGATTAGTGACAAGGACAATGAACTGACGATTGATGATTGTCATCATTGTAAATGTAATGATCTGTCAAGTGGATACCAATGTTAAAATTCTCTTGGTAGATATAAATAAAAGTGACTTGATATGTTATCGGGGAAATGCATTTAATATTACTGAGTACTGCCATGTTGTGTGTCAATATTTGCTCTGGATGTCATTTATTGACATATTAATGGTTTTCCACTGAGGAACTCCCTTTTATTGAAATCTTCAACACTTGCTGCCTTGCTGTTTAATAATGCACTAACTGAAATGGCCTGTGTACAGCAGTTTCAGAGTCAGGTTTCCCAATGCCCATTCTTATTCAAATCTAGTCGGAAAATGACTCCAACACTCCAAAACCTGAAAGCTAAACCCCGATAACAGCAAAGTAACACAGGCTTTTGTTTGTCGCTCCAAGTTTACAGATTCAAAATGCAATAAAAGACCATCAAATAGACAAATGGAGACAGACACTTGACACTGACTTAGAGACACTTGCCTTCATCTGGATGTCCTCTGCCCTCCAGTGAGGGCGCAGTCTCCTCAGAAGGTCCAGGATTCCTCTACGAGGTTCCTGCTCATCAATTTGGATGTCCACATGGAGAAGCTGGTTGCCACTACAGTCCATTTTGAAGAGTGATTTTACCTGAGGTCCCAGACTCGTTCGGAAACCTCTCCTTAAACCATTCGGATAAAGGCCAGAGTCAACAGCCTGTCAAAATATCACCCACACTAGGGTCAGACCAGTGCAGGTTAAATCAAAACAACACACAAACAAGACAAACTTAAATGAGGTTGGCATAAGAATCGTAATGGTGGTGATCTAACAGCAACAAGGTTCTAATATCTACTTTGTCAGAACAATTCAAGAGCCATCAGTGGTATTTACAAGTGACTGAAATTGTCGACTCGCGTGTCCAGTGACTCAGCAGCAACACAGCTCGCTTATCAGGGGCCAACGTTCCTGTGGGCATCTTCATCCCCTCTGCTGTAGTTTACACATTAACCACTAAAGCTCGACACCAGGCACGTGCAGCGTTAAACAAGACAGAGTCGCTGAGAGGCAAAACCCGCCGCCTGTAAATGAAGCTTTAATAATGATTAAAGACTGGAACTGATATACTGACAGTAAGATGTAAATAAATACCGATACATTTGACATTACTGCTGTAACACAGAAGATATCCCCTATAAACATATTCTTTTATATAAAACAAACTGAACTCAGCCTGCAGTCAGTGTTTAGTTCAGTGTTTAACATTAAAAAACTGAACACGCTGCAAACATCGCCAAATGCACAATTTAAGTTTACAGTTTACTTTATTGAGCTCCATTGGAGCTAAGTAAGTAAGCAGACGCCAAAAATCAGGCCAATAAGAGAATGTTTTATTCTCGCAACATTTTTCAGACGCGCTGCATTCGGCTCGTGTGCGCCCGCAGAGGCTTTAAAAGGGTGGAGTCCATTGTCTGAAACCGAGGAGCCGTTTAAATATCATATAATTAGTTCATTCAAACATTCATTCATGACCCCTCATGCTTGCTCAATGCCATGGAACATTTCAGCATGATCACTCTGTAAACACAAAACGGATTTCATAAACATTGGAACAGCATGTTTTCGGCCTGTTAAATTATTTAGATGTTGGGCCAATGTTTACCATTTTGCATCATTACAGTAATTGCCTAGAAGTCACGAATGTGGTGATCATCTTGAGCCGAATACTTTGCAAGCTTTTAGACGCAAATGAAATTCACTCGCCATCAAAGAGCGTCTCATCATCAAAGAATCGTTGTGTATTGAAAGAGAGATGAGCGTCTTGATTAAAAATGTAAGGCTTGGTAGAATAGAGTGGAGGAGTCAGTGTTTGTGTTACTGTCTGTGTGCCTCTCAAATAAAGCCGAACAAAAGGGCTGGTTGGAAAAGAGATGACATGCACAATAACCCACACATACATACACTATACTATTATGAGACTTTTCAGACAACTTCATTTACTGTATGTCTTGCTTCCCTTTCTTTCGGTTCCTTGCGATTGTCAACATGGAGAATGCAGACATTAACATTTGGGCCTTTGAGCCTTGAAAATTAATCATTTATGAAAGGATCAACAAAGTACCAGTTGTGTTGAAGACAGCATGAAAGAGTAACAAAACCGAGTTAATATTGCTTGAGTTTCTCTTGACTTCTTGACATAACAGGTCTTTTTTTTTCACTGGCGTCATTAAAGCAATGGAGTCACTATAGCTGCAGCCATTCAGCACCGTTTGGAAATATAGTGAGAAGAATGTGAATAGAGCAGGACAAAAGAAGCAGATTTCTTTCTGATTAAATGTTGTCGCAGACAAAGGACCCTGACTTTTCCATTCAGCGGGAACTACTGCAAAGTTGTTGTTTTTTTGTTTTTTTTTCAAGATATTTTTGGACAAAGGAGTGATCGGCACAGATGCGAAGTAATTTAAGTCAGAGGTTTCCATAATAAAGGATAAAACTGCACACACATGCTACAGTTTTGTTATACTCAACTACTCTCAGTACAAGAAATGTGTTAGTCTCTTTATACATTTTAGCTTCTCACGCCCACACATTCCTGAAAACGTGTTTGATGGATTTTCTTTTTTTTTGTTTTTTGTTTTTTACTTTTTTAACCAAAGGGCAAAAATAATTTCATGAAATAACCAGGCACCAGGAGGAAAATAAACAGTATCTATAAATTGACTTTTACTAACAGTTCAGAAAACATGTGGCCATTTGAATTAATATGGACCAACCCCGTGCACAATTAATAAAACATGCATCTTCTACTAAACATCCAAATACCAATCTTATGACAGTACAAAATCTCTAGAAGAAATGCTAGACGTCAGAATATTAGGAAACTCAAGGAAAAACATGGATTATCTGTCAGTATGGAAAGAAAAATGACAGCACTTTTTCTTCATCCACTTATTATTTGCGACAGAAAACGGTGGTGCCTGCACAGAGAATGAAGGAGGACGTCCTCTATAAGCAGAAGTGCACCTCACGGCAGGTTAAAAATTAAAATAAGATACAGGACCCGAGAGTCTTCAGAAATAGCACTTCTGTTAGGTTCAACGTTAAGGGTCAAAATGCTGGCATCAAAATCAGCATGTTGAAAATACCATTTACCATGTTCATCCTCGTCTTCGTTTGAAGTGTTAGTGTTATTAACCTTTTATTATTATGCTTGACGTATATATGAATGGAGGAATTTTCATTGGTTGCGGCATTTCAAGTGAAATAACCCAGATCAGCAAATGTCAGGGAAATGCATTCAATATCGGCACTAGATGAAAATGTCAGGTTTGTCTGATAAAGAGTCAGTTGTACCGTAACTCAGCTACTCCATCATAAGCACAAGGATCAGCACAATAGAAAGATAACAAACCCACGTCAATGTCAATGCTGAGTTCCAATTAGACTGAGTCAGTGTTGTTTTTATTGTTTCTGTTAAAATAACAAAATTCAATGGTGTGTTGTTGTGCTGTATTTTGTGCTTTTCCTCTGATCAGAATTTCAACATTAGGGTTGCATCTTACAAATCTGATTTATTCATGTAAAAGTCACTTAACAAGCTCTAGACGGCAGTTGAAGGTAGTTGTGGATTATTTTACTCTACTCGAGGTTTCTTCCTGTTAAAAGGAAAGAGTGTTTCCTTGCCACCACCACCCTCAGGCTTACTCTGGAGGGTTCAGGACGGATTTTGTGAAGCATCTTGAGACAGCTTGTTATTGATGGTATATAAATAAAATTCAATTGAAATAACTGTGTTTTTTAAATGCCATTTCTGTGCATCTAGATTCCACCACAGCTCTAACTCACCCTACTGGTAGAATTATGGAGGCACATTTCACTGGATGAGCAAAAACTGTCAAAAGATAATCAAAGTATCACACTCTGCAACCCCTGTAATATCCATGAGTAGATGTTGAGCTGTTCCAGTCTCTCAGATAAGTGAAAAGAAGACTAAGTGAGGATAAATTGCAAGATTTTCACATAAACATGTTGTTATACTGAAGTGTATGAAATGTCAATTGTGCAAACTGCTTGTAAAAGTCAACAAAATGTGCTGTAAAAGAAAATGGACATTTATTGCCTTAAATCAATTAAAGAGAACTGTAAAATCTCACACTTATTCAGTTACCCACCCTGTCTAACGCAGCTGAGTGATGAAAGTGTGACGTTGGCGTGTCCTCTACACAGTGGGTCAAGGCTTCACAGTACTGGGAGGTAGACCTTGATCTTCCCCAACAAAGAGCTCAGACAGGAGGCCTGTTTTTGATGAACAGTGACAGTGAATGGGTTTAAACTGGGGTGCAGGCTTCAGAAAAAGTTCTTGAGAACTCTGAACTCTCACTCAAGGCAAGGCTACATTCATTAACCAACAAAGCCTCTTTCTGATGGAAGAGTATTATTAAAATACAGAGGGTGAGTGGAGGACTGAGGTGTTTTTTGAAGTGTGTGCCTGTGGCCCACAGTTTACTTTTCTATGCAACTAAATTTCAACAGAAAACTGTTTTGAAGGAAATTGTCATTGGATTATGAGAAAATATTTCTTGGCATTTTTGGACAAAGTACAAATAGTACTACTCTAAAAAGCTATTCAGAGGACCTGTTACAACCACTTAAATGCATTGTCACAATACAAAGTCTCTCTCTATATATAGGTTTAGATTAAAATTTACAAACAATATTTGATGCGTTCAGTTGACTGAATATTTTTGGTATAAGATCAGCTTAATATATTGGGCAGTCTAAACTGATATTTCTGCATCACTTTATAAAATGGACCTGATGACTCAGTATTTTAATTCGCATCGATAATTGCAAACAAATAAAATGTTCTTGTTCATTTAGTTATTCAAGAAAATGAATCATTTGTACATATCTGAACCCCCTGTACAGTTCACCAACTAAACATTTCCAGTAACTGCTCATCTGTTTTCTGTAGCGGTTCGGAGCAATTTTAGTCCGTTCCTCTGTACAAAACCACCTCAATTCGTAGATGATGTTCTCACGTGAACTTTTTGTCTCAGGTCCTTCTTCAGTATTCCTTTGGCTTAAGGTCTGGACTGTGAATTGGCTCTACCAAAACAATAACTTTGTTCTTCTTTTTAACCATTCTTTTGTAGAGTGACTTGTGTGCTTGGGGTTAACCATGTTAATCGCATATCCCCGTAGATTTTGCTGGTATAAGTCTGATTTCGACCGACCTCAACAATGTCATTACCCCATGTTTCATAGACGGCATGAGGTTTTGATGCAGTGTTCCTTCATCTCCCAACATGACATCGAAAGAGGGTTTAATTCTACCACCAAGGGAACATTTTGATAGAGGTGCACATCAAATCATGTCAACAACTGTTTTAACAATTTGAAATGAGTTTGTCCTTCACAGTGCAACACTTCATGCCACAAAACACAGCCTTTCTTCCCTGAGCTCCTTCCTGTCTTTCAGAAGTTTTTGAAAAGAGAAAATTCTCTTTTATTACAAGGCAAACAGTTGTTGGTTTCCTTTATCAAATAGCTCTTTGGAGAGGAAAAGAGAGAGAGTGCTATGCAGACATTTAACCTTTTTATATAGTCTTACAATTGGGGCTCTCAAGGCCTTTCATTTGTGAAGTTCCTGTGGAAAAATCAGGGAGCTTGGACTCATTTCACTACCGGTACAGTATATTTATATTTCAGCTCCAATCAAAGCTAGCCAATATGCCATCCCTATGTACTTTCCCCTCTGAGCCCTGCCTCCCCACTATAATTTCCACCGACATTTTGTGTACAAATGCAGTAATAGACACATTTATCACATCAAAAGAGATTCAATTTTCTTTTCAATCATCTACCGGTATGAATAGCGCCACATCCTCTGTGGCCAACAATGAGGGGCCATTACCGTGAGCCAAAGGATGGCTTCGCCTTCTCTATGCATTCAAGGGGAAAAGTGTGTCAAACTGTTTTCCGAAGCCAACATTTGTTCTAGGCAAATGGAGACAGCTTTCAGACAGGTTAGTATCCAATTTTATTGTCAGACAAATGTCATTTTTGTTTGGGGCCGCGGTAATCATTGGGCTCAGACACCGGTGTTCCTCAGCGGTAAAGCCGGCAGTTAGTCCATTTAATACTCTAACTCTCATGTCAGTAGCAGATTGCCAAGTCCAGACATGACACCCGCTGTCTCTTCATTATGTGAAGAGGGTGACACGCAGGATTCAGGCCTCAGCCCTCAGTAGGGAGGGGGAGGGGTGGAGGGCTAATTGCCTGAGACATTGTTGATTTGCATGGGCAAAGAAAATACTTTGTAGCTGCAATTAATTGTTCCCTCGCTGACAGGCCGGAGATGTGGATGTGACGTTTTCTGTCAGATTTCCTTTGCAGCGAGGCATGTGTCACATCTTGGAGGAGCTGCAGTCGCTGTACATCATTTAGATGATGTTCGCAGCTGCACTTTAGGCCTTCTCCAAATTGTGCCGCAGTTCTGTGAAGTTAAAAATCACCACTGTCAGAGCCGTGCCAAGCAACAGCTTCTTTTCAGTTTGGGGAGTTTTTCTTCGGATCACTAAGATTGCGTAGCTTCAACTTTGAACATTTTTGTTTTCTTTACGTACAACACATAAATGTCTTTTCTCCATTAAAATAATAAATTCCTTTTATTAGACTTATTTCCATGTTTATTACAACCGTTTTTGTTAGAAGAAATACAGATATTAGAAAAATAAAACTAGGCAAAAACCTAAAGGAGCTTATTCAATAAAAATAAGAATAAGAATAAAGGATAAGGATGCTCAGAAATCTTCTTGCATCACATAAAATGTTACCTTTCAAAAGAGACAAATGCCACAACTGTAATCTTGATGTCTAAGCAGAGGAAGCATTTTATTCTCTGCATAAAAAGTGTTTACACTGTTAGCTTGCGCCTTATATGCCGCTTTTTGCCTCTATCATAAATACAGTTTATATTCTGGATGCTTTTTTTTTAAATTATTTTATCTGCACTGAACAATGAAGTCCAGGCTTCATTTTTAAACTACTACATTAAATAAATGAACTCTAGTAAGACAAGTCTTTGATTCTCGGGAGGATTTATACAACTAACTGCATCCAAAGCATTACTCTGGACTTAATTCTTTCAATTTAAGCATCTAAGGGTCATACCGTTGCCAGTGTCGGCACCAACACGCTGCTGTTTCGTTTTTCTTTTTACAGAAAACGTCTCTGCTGCATTTTCTGTCATCTCCTGCCACAGCTTATACACGCTACCTCTCTGCCAAACCACCCGAGCCACAGCCGATGAGGTCATCCATGTAGCGAGCACCGGATGGGCCCCGAGAGCTCTGCTTAATCTGATATCACTGGCAGGGAGACGTTTAACTAGCTCCATTTCTCACCACACCATTTTGGGGGTGTTCACCATCCAACAATGCTGTCTTGTCTCAGACTCTGTGGACTCTTAAAGCTCCATGTGGAGCTGAATCATTTCTAGTTCATACGTTTGAAGTTGATAGAGCACTGGCGCTTGTGATGCCATTTGCAAGGGGCAACGTCGTGGTTGGTTTATGGAGCATGGCGGCATGGCTAAAAACCTGGAGCGATCTAGAAATGAAGAATAAGCCACGAAACCACGTCATCACATGAAAGAGAGGTAGCCCACTTACTTTAATTTAAGTAGAGTGTGTTCTAGTTGTGGTCTGGCTAAAGAATTGTGCTGTATGAAACGGAAATCAACAATCATTCTCTGGATTTAGACTTGAGCAAACTAAAAGAAAAAGAAAAAGAAATAATCAGAAAATAATAAATAATGCAGAGTAAGAATGCAGTGCAATGATTTATTAAACATCATTTATTTCAGGGCCTAATACTGAGCAACAGCAGCTGCCGACGTTATTTAAGATACGGCGTCCAACTATCCAGCCACACGTGTTCGCTCTCTGTCTTTCTCCATTAAATATGTATTGCATGGGCTCGGGCCTCCGACCTTGGCTTGGGAGAGAGCTCGCATCATTTCATCTTGAAATAAAAAGAGACTGCCAGCAATTATAGCATGTTAATTGCATATTCACTTTCATCTTCTAGAAAATCACACAGATCTGCCCTCAGTGCTGCTGTTGGAAGAGAGGGTGGGGAAGGGGGTGAGGGTACTGTATTTGAAAAACATCTGTCAAGTGTCCTGCCGTGTTAATGTCTACTTGTTCTTACCTGTTTTGGTTACAAATGCTTCTTTCTTTTAATCCTTCAGAGATGGGGCTGGAAATAGAAGTCTTTTATGTCACTTAGAAAGTACTCTCACAAACTCAGTTGTTTCGTTTAAATGGAAACTTATTGTATATTCCACTAATAATAAGCTGTTTAAAATGCCAGTCGTGATCCCAATCCCAATCTATTAAGTAATATTTTCTAATAGTGATACAAACATAGTCAGTATGAGTTCTCTATGGTTGGAATAAATACATTCCTTCAGCTGATCAGCTGATTATTTGACTGACGTTTCAAATCCAGTTGTAATGGACACCAGCCGTGCCAGTGTCTGGACGTTAACAGAAACAAGTCAAGCAAGTTTCTGATGGGCTACACCCACAGATGTTCCTGTTTAAACATCAACTTCCCAACAGTCCCTTAGAACTGAAGAAGCTACTTGGATGAGTGAATGTGTTCTCAAAAAAAAAAAAAAAAAACTCTCAAGTTGCCCTTCTTAAACGCTTTTTGGATAATTTCCAAAGACGTGCTTGGATTGACGAAGCTAGAATGGATGTGGGCAGATCTGTTGAAAACCGTGGTCAAACTCAGCCATCTTCTTCTACTGAACGAATTCAGCTAAGTTTTATTGTCTGTGCAGATTTAATGTGATATGTCATAATATTTAAAACAAAGCAACAGCTGGACTTGTTGCCACATCCGCTGTATTTCTAACAGATTTCCCAGCAGACAGAACCACCTTCTAAGAAAAACTGAATTCTGACTGATGTTTTGGGGCATGTAAACGCATGTTTCCTATTGGGTCAGTTGCAGATTTAAGCTGGAATCTGTAATCAGAAAAAAAAATCACTTTTTATTTCTAAGTAGTCTGTATACATCATACAAATAGTCTGCATGCGCCTACAATGTAGGCCACTAAGCCTACTAGTGGCCTACATAATTTGGTGTTTTATGTATGACAGCTCACTTGACAGATCAGTGGAGTTGCTATACCACTGAGTTGATCTCCTTTATACTTCAAAAATGGTGATTGAACCTGAGTCAGAAAAGAAAGACATAGAACAGGAAACACCAAGCAGACACTACATAGCTGTTGTGCTCTGTTGAGTCTATAGTGTTCATCAACCACCTCGAAACATCAGAAGAAGAAAAAGAAGAAGAAATGACTGATTATAGCTGGAGTCATAAAATGGTAAAATCATAGTGTATTATGGGTCTATTGGCAGTATAGACTGCACATCATAAATTCACCTTCAAGTTACTGTGCAAATCTGATAATTACCATAGATCAGTATGATAATTATCAGTGCAGTGCTGTATGGTGTCGCCTCTAAGCAGGGGTACAACTGTGTAAACTGTAATACTGTAATTTCCCCTGTCAGTTCTGACAAACACTCAGACCCTCGACTCTGTGTCAAGGAGTGATCTGCACAGAGATGGTGCTGTCACCACCGCAGATCACATCTGAGGGCAGTGGCAGCAGTGGAGACAACACTCTCTGTCAAGCAGCTCAGGTCAAGAACAATTTCTCTTTTACTGTAATACATTAAATTACAAGTAAAATGAAAAATTATATTACAAAATTAGAAGTTACAAATTTACCCAGTAAAATAATAGTCTGGTTTCGTGCTTACAGTGACAAGGACCAGAACCAGTTTTTACATCCATGAGAAAAGGTTTACCATTCTGCTTGTGGTAAAGTTACACACATTACAGTCACTAAAATAAAAGTACCTGTAAACATTTTCAAATGGAAATGTATCATTGCATTTTGTGTATCTTGCCCTTTGAGTTCAAAGTACGTAAAAAAAAAAAAAAAAAACTTTTTGCACGAAATCTAATAACACCCCTACTGAAATCTATATGAAGTTATAAAAATAAAATAAATAAAAACATTCATGTAACATGAGGGCAGATTTTCGCGGATTTGTATTTCCTCACATCAGACACAGTTTTGAAGAGGGGGAAAAAAAACATATCACTCAATACACAAATGCCACAGAGACCAAAAACTGCTGCTGCCAATCCAAAGCACTGTCAAACATACTCGGCCTTGTTAGACATATAAAACCTACAGGCGATGGATGCTGAGGCTGTTACATGATACTCACCGTCATAACTGTGGACACAGACAGTTAACACACGCAGCCCAGCGGTTTGCTACTGTCTGCAGTTATGGGCAGCGCTACAGAAAAAATAAATACAATTCTGCTGCCTGGTCGTCTGTCTGCAGGAGAAACAATCACTCCACGAATCCTCTGAGACCCAGCATGGGGAGAGAGGAAAGAAGAGTCTGTGTGTGTGTGTGTGTGTGTGTGTGTGTGTGTGTGTGTGTGTGTGTGTGTGTGTGTGTGTGTGTGTGTGTGTGTGTGTGTGTGTGTGTGTGTGAGTTTGTGTGTGTGTGAGTTTGTGTGTGTGTGTGTGTTTGGGTGGAAAGGAAGGCCTAAATGGAAAAGGCGTGCTGTGGTGGACTGTTAACGATGAGGGGGACTCAGAGGACCAGAGAGAGGAAAACGTACGGTTATGTGTGAGTGTGTGTGTCTACTTGTATTATCGATGTTGTGGGGACATGCAGCAGATTAATTTACAGAGTTTATTGATTTATTGACTTTATTGATATTCAACTTAATTTCAGAGAACAAGAAGGAAGTCACCATAATATACACCATTCATTCAGTATGAAACCTCAAAGGCTAAGGTTTGTGATAATGTATTGATTTCAATTAGGTACAATTGTGTAAAACACACAAATGCCTGTTTTAACATACATCAAGGTTAAGTAAGTCTCTGTTGCATTGGCTCGATGGTTTGTATGTTCCCATGTCTCTGTTTGCATACAAGAACCGCTAAGACTAAGACTGTGCTCTTGTACTTCTGTATTTGTGAGGACCAATTTAAGGATTTAAGCTTGGTAGTGGGTTTAGACTTTAAAAGTACCCTCAGATCAACCCTTTTGTGTTTTCAACTCAAATCTGGACAAAGCCAATTATTAAAAAGTAAAAGCTTGAGAAATTGCATAAGACGCAACCAACCCAATTTGGGCTAAATCCAGTCAGCACTCAGGCCGCTGGTCATTGGTCAAAAGTGCTGCTGGTGTCACAGTGGGAGGAGGAAGAAGTTCAACTGTGGTGACGTTAGCATGGATGAGGTGGATTACTTGATTTCTAATCGATTTTCCTTTTGGTAGTTAAGGGACTTGGATCACATCGGCCAAAAGATGTTCAAATAACTCCAAGGGACAAACGACAAAATCGTAAGTTTCATATTTCTTGGTTTGAAAGAAAGGGCTAGCTAATGGCAAGTGTAGCCAAGAATTCACTTTTCTGTTTTCCATGCCTGCTTTTTGGAGGAGATCCATCATGGACCCACATTTGTCGGACAAAATTAAAAAAATATGGATGCAGCACAAGTCACATTGGAAACAGCATTAAACTGTCCATGTTAGGAAAATGTTGATTCAGCGTTGTGAAACGTGTTGATAGACTGTACAGTGGTTAGTGACCCTGGCTAATGTACAGGACATTGGCTCTAGTCCTGGTGCAGATCTTTACATTTTTTTTCCGTAGTGCAGTGTTGGTTGTCATAGTTTCAGTAATTAAAGATTCCCAGCTAAAACTACATAATTAAAATTATTTATTTTTTTGTTAATATTTCCTAGAAGTTGCACTTCTTTATTTCTGTTAGTGAAATGTTGTGATTGTCATGTCAGCATTATGAATTGATGCCGATGCTACATGTGACGTCACGCCAGTTTTTCACCTACATGGATGGAAGTGAACCTTCAAAATGCCTAAGAGCAAATGGTCCAAAGTTTGGTTGCACTTCACCTCAAAAGATGCTGACTCAGCAACCTGTAACAAGTCCTGGAAGTCGATACTATATAAGGGAGGTAACACCTTGAATTTAATTAAACATATGATGAGCAGCATTTTTTTTAAAAAGTTGAGAAATGTACCATCTTTGATAAGCACTGGTAACAGATAAAACCTTAAGGGTACCCACCTCTACCACTGACTCCTAACCTGTGTTCTTGGAGGTGTCTGTGTTGTTAATGTTACGCGATCAGTGACTATTCAATATGAACTAGCATTCAATTAGCTACTTAGTAATTGATTAATTATTTTCTCCTTCACTTACAGTCTTTCTATCTTCCCTCCTCTTCCTTTGTCATTTTCTTTCTTTAATTTCACTCCCAGAGGGATAACTTCTTTCATGCTGAATTGGGCAATGTTGTCATACTGCACTTTAAGGAGTCATGCACTCAATATGTAACAAGAACGAATGTGGAGAGTTTTGTCAGGTGAGGGCCCTTTATGGATACCTCCTACTGTCATGGAAAACAAATTGCCACTGCTGTAGTTTAAAGCTTGTTCAAAGCTTGCCAAGCAGTTGCCTGCCCTTCCTGTTGACAAGCTGAACTGTAACTGGGTCACTATATCCTGAAACAGATATAGAAATGATGTGGATATTTCTGTAGCTTCTTCATCAGATGATTTTCTTTCTTGGTGTTTGACAACTGGATGGACCCAATATTCTCTTTTTCAAGAAGTGAGTGAAAAAATCGTACTCACAGTTTCGTGAACCAGTATCGGCTCATATTGGGAAGTTTTGTAGTGAAATGAATGTATCAGACTGACTATTCAAATACATTCAAAAAAACACATACAGTAAAGACAGTCTTTAGAATTAGTTATGTTACTGAGGGTAAGCGTAAATTTGTGTAAACACGTGTTTGTATAAGAGATATTGAAGGAAGTTTTCTTCTGCTGGAGTTCCTCTGGTCCCTGAAGACCAGCAGAGTCTCGTTCTTTCTCTCTCTGTCTGGCACACACAAACCCAAACACAAGCTAAATGCAAAAACACAGACTTAATAAAACACCCTCTCAAACTACCAAGACTGTGGCTGCTCAAATTTTAATCACCACATTTCATTATTTCATCCCTTTTTTCCGCAAGCACGCTGGTCACCGTCCAATGAGCTACTGTACACCACGCTCAAGAGTTATTTTACTGAATGAAAAAGATTCAAAATGTTCATTTTCTTTCACTGAAAATTAATCACCTTTGTTTATCTTTTACTATACAGCTGGAAAAAATAAATTACAGGTCTGAATATGCTGAACAGTTGATCAAGGCCACAGGACTTAGAAAAAAAGAAGTTATTTGAGCCTTGGCGCCGTACATTTATTTGAAAGTCAATTCTGACCCACACAGAGCGACCTCCTGCCATTCTGCTTGGCACGAACAAATTAAGGTGCACTCAGGCAACAACTGAACAAATTCATAGCAGTTCACCAAGAATTCTGTTGAACACAAAGAAAAAAGCTGGTTTTGTTTTACCTTGAAGACCAGTGAAAGAGAGGTTTGCTCTACAGTACATACTGCATGACATGCTTTTTGCACATAAATTAGATGCCTCTTCTGAATGACGTGTTGATACTCAGTAAGTGGTTCCATTGTGTAGAATCGTCAATGGTGTGGTGAACTGTCAACAAAAATATGCTATGTTCAAAATGGCAGGGATATTTCATATTAACTTTTTCTTATTGAGCAGACGGGATGAATTGAACTGGAGTAATGTAAAAATAGTAATAATAATTTAAAGATGTTACAGACATCCCAGGGTATTCTAATGTGAACAAACAACACAAGCTAAAAGAAAAAAAAAATGTATTAATTTTATTTAATTCATTGGATCTCCATTATCTTTGGATGAGGCCATCACTATTCTTTCTAGTCCACAGCTAACATAATTATCTTTACACTGCAGTACAGAATTACCCAAAACACATCACACAAAAAAAAAACACAAATAACAACAAGAAACACCTCACAACAATGTACAAAACAAAAATAACATTCATACAGGACAGGACCTAGCTCCAATTAGCAGTAACACCAGAATGTAGCTGTTCATAAATTCATAAATGGTCAGATGGTCAATTAAATATCTACATACATTAGAAGTGATTCCAGTAGGTATAATAGCTATATACCTATATAATATTATAGGTATATAACTAATATAGCAAAACTTGTGTCTAATATGTGGACCTAAGTGTGTGTCATGGGCCCGTGCAAATATAAATGCAGCAAAAAAACACATTTTGCAAATGTGACCAGTGAGCATTTTGTGTAGAAACATTTGCTTGTTAACCCAACTGCATGTTCTTTGTTCAAATTTTGAAAAATTAAAAAAAGTATCATCTATCTATCATCTATTGCACCACCTTCCTCTTCCCATCTCCACCTCTTCATTGTTATCCCAGGTCTCCTTCAACCTGCCAACTTTATCTACCTCTCCACCACCACCAGCATCTAGATTTCCGATCTACCGTCAACATTTAGGATTCATCTCACTCTTTGGGGTCTATCTGTAAAACTATAACCTTGCATGTCTATGTTTCCTCAGCAAATGTCCATCCTGCACCCACTTTTGATTTACTTATTATTTCGTTATATAGATACGGTGGCTGGGAAGATCGGGGTTCGAGTCCAGCTCGGGTCTTTCTGGGTGGAGTTTGCATGTTCTCCCTGTGTCTGCGTGGGTTTTCTCTGGGTACTCCAGCTTCCTCCCACCTCCAAAGATATGCTCGCTGGGTTAACTGGTGATTCTAAATTGACCCTAGGTGTGAGTGTGAGTGCGAATGGTCGTTTGTCTCTTTGTTAGCCCTGCAATAGACTGGTGACCCGTCCAGGGTGTACCCCACCTCTCACCCAACGACAGCTGGGATTGACTCCAGAAACATGACCCTAGAAAGGATAATTGGTAGTAGAAGATAAGATGAGATGAGTCATGGTGGCTGCTCATGACTTATAAGAAATTGCTTTACAGAAATATTCCAATCTAGTGATCAGTGGTTGCAGACATAAGGCTATATGGACCTATGGACAATCGCCAATGTCAGGGGGCTTAAAAATAAATATATAATGCCAGAAATTGCAGTTCTTTGAGTGGCCACTTGAGGCCGGCTCCAAAAGGAAGTCAGTGCCCATTGACCTCTATGTTAAAATGATCAACTTTACAGCAGAAATGAACATATTTACAGTCTGGTAAATAACTCAATGGATACAATGGTTTTGGTCTCTATGTAAGTTCCCCTTTTGTGACAACCGTACAGGGTTAAATTATTATACAACTCATCTCGAGGTTTAAAGTTATGCATAACTAAAGGAAAGGGTGCTTTCAAAGAGGGGTGGGCCTTACAGGCCTCTGTATTGCTCACCTGCCACCAGGCTTGATGCAAGTTTCACCGCTTTGATAATTTTGCATTACCTAGATGCCTGCAATGAGAAATAAAACTGCTCTTCAGAAATCCTGTGGATGATGTCACAGAGAGTTCAGTGCAGGGATACAGAGTTCTGAATTTGGAAGAGCTCTGACCTATTCCTCCGACAAAACGGGTATTATTCACCCCAGCCTTCACCTTTGCCACTCACTGACCAACTGACATCAGTCAGAAGCATGCATTCACAACACAAGTTCAGATTTTTTGTTTGTTTGTAGGTTTTCATGTGGACACAATTACAACGAACTGTGCCAAATAGGAACCCAAAGTCTAAATCCGCACCCTCTTTGTGCTGGATTGATACAGACTCCTTCAGGCTTTGCTTTCACCCAATATGTTTTAAAACCATTTCAATATCATGGGTCATAAGTTTAACAACCCGGTGTTGAATGGAGTCCTGCTGCACTTCAACCAACAGAAAAGAAAATCTCTTGAGCTAGCTGATGTCTTTATTCAATTACTTTTATTTTTGCTTTCATACTGCTGTGTCAAGACACATACAATATAAAATTATGAGAAACCCTTGAGAAATATTTTTTTGGCTTTCAGCTTTTACCCTCCACTGACTTTGGTCAAAAGTTGTGACCACAAGAGCTGATATTAATTTACACTCAGTGTTGTGGTTGTATTTCAGCAATTAAAATCCCACTGGGTCCTCAAAACGGAACCAGCCGGGGACTGGACTAGAGATATCATTAAGCAGGAATATTACTTTCTTAATTGGCCATCCAACAGTGATGGCACTGAAGTCATAATTAGTCTTTAAGCTGTGAGGTCGAAACGTGCTGCTGACGATACTAATGTGGGACCTTTATGTGTGTTTGTGTGTGTGTGTAACACAGAGAGATGCAGGCGCACCCTGCACACACATGTCTCTGTGTATGCTGCTAGCTATAGAATTTTTAACAGTTGGTATACGGGCTGTTGTTTATTTATTTTTTGGTTTTGCTAATGAGTTCATTCAACCAAAGGCACAGGGCAAAACCAATCACATAAACTATAAATCAGTCAGCAGCCGCTTGTTCACTCTGGAAGCAACATGGAAAGAATGTACAATTAAAACTACAAAACTACCGCTGACCATAGCCACTGACTATTAAATATACTCCGTACAGTTTAGCTTTTTGGAACACAAGAACACACACTTTAAGCTACATTGACACATTACAATATCAACAATTTACAAGATCTATATGATCATAAACACATCCCTTTATCTGTTATACATAAATACCATTTTCTCTGGATTGTGGCTACACTGGCTATGCAGTGTGTTTTATGTTTTATGTGGATAGTAAGAGAAAACTGTTTTCTTTTTTCATATATTCTATGTGTGTAAGTGTTTTTTTCCACTATGTTTCCATTACAGATTTTTTTTAATGTGGTCCTGCAAATGATTTGAACTGAGGGAGAGGGAGTAACCTCATTGACTTGACCGTCAGTTCATTGTAGGCGAGTTATTGATGTATTTAATTTGAGTTGGTGTTTAGTAACATCAGCACAGTTTGCCCCAGTGCATTGCCCCATGAGGGCAAGTAGACTGTAGAAGAAGATTTTACTCGGATGCTGCAACTCGGTTTCCTTATTAAGTCTGAAAATATATGGGTCTTGGTTTAAAATATTTGGGTTTATCTCCCAAATTGGTCAGACCTTACAACCCCAATGTGCTAACCCATCAACAAATATGATCACATTTACTGCAATGGCGCAATTGTCTTTAAAAATCAAACAAAAAAAATAAATAAAACCAATGTCCAATACAACTGGACTGTGGTGTGCTGTGGTAATCAGCTCCTTGAAAATAACTTTCCCTTCTTTGTTGATGGTGGACCTCAGAGCTGCAGCCGAAGTGCAGTTCATCAATAGTCTAACAGTAAAAACAAGAGGCCACAGATCTTCATGTGCATCTACATACTACGCAGAGACATCACTATTAATCTCTAGGTCAAAGGAATTTAGCTTTTAACTTCGGCCGGATCATTTCGGACTAATTTGTGAGTTTTGCAAAAGTGAAGTGTGGCATGCCAACATCAGAAAGCGGTTTCAAAGGAGGGCGAAATTTCAATCATTTTCAGCATCTCAGACAGAGAAGGAGACAGAGAGGAAGCTTTCTGAGTCAAAAGCAAGGGATGCGACACATAAAATATTCAAGTCTCATGAGAGTCAGAGTGAAGTGTCTTCTTGCGTTAGAAGGCCTCTGATCCTTTTCTTACATAAAATGTCTGGGATATATGGTTTGGAATAGTAAGGCTGAAGAAAATAACTCCACAGTGAAGCTTAATCTTTTAGTGCCGAAATTCATTTGATTAAGAAGGGACATTTCCTGTAATAATAGTTGTCCAGATCTACTCATGCAGTTGATACAATCAAGATAAATAAAATTTGGTTTGGTTTCCTTGATTTTTGATAATTTAATTGCCACCTTGAACTTAAATTGCTTGGGGATGAAAATAATAGCATGGACGTCAACACATGGCGTCGACAAATGATGATAGAGAGGATGATGTTAAAGTTCAAGAGCTCAGAAAGTGAGAAAGTACTGTAAAAAAAAATCCTCAGAGCTACAATACTTGGTCTCATGGTCATGGCCAGTATCAAAGGAACCTGTGTTTTTAGGCCGTCTGTTTAGTCCTCCTCTGTGTTGATACATATTTCATTGGGTCTCAACAAAGAGAGGCAGGAGCATATTCTATCACAAAAGCCTCTGAACACAGTCCCACGTGTACGCTGGACAACACACAAAGCCGCTCAATTGTCTCAGCACTGTGTCGGAGTGTAACAAGTCCAGGCTCAGCGTAAGTGCCCTTAGGTGAAAAAGAAGCTACAGTGAAAGCAAGAAGACCCTCAATTGTCTCTCCAAGGAGAGGAAGGCTTATACACAGAAAAAAATGTATTTTCATCAAAGACAGGACAATACAAAGGACAACTTTTTAAGATAAGCCCTCGCATGTTTCTTTGCTACCACTTGGTGCATCATGTCCCAATCTCTTGTGAGCAGCTACAAGTTTTGTGTTCAAACTCACTGCTGCACTCAATATTTTTAACCCCCTTTAATCATATTGTAAATGGCTGAATGAACGGAGGACTGAATGAGTTCACATCGTGTGAATAGCTGAGATTTTGAGGACGTTTTTCCAACTCTGCTCTGGCATTCCACCAAACAGTATTTGAGAGGAGTTTGGGGTTCAACAAGGACCAACAGGCACACCTACGGGGACCACCGTCTCTCAGGCTGTTTCTCTGTGAGCCTCATTCAAAAGCTTTTCTCATCTCTGTGTGACAAGACAGACATTCGGTGGGGGGGTGGGTGCTCTTGGGAACTTTAGGTGCATGGACCTTGAATGCACTCAGGAGCTGACTGCATCCTGTTTCACCAAGCTGTATCTATTCAAAGAAGCTTCAGATTTCATCAGGAATGGGAAACAAATCATTTTAAGTTTCATCCTCTCGAGATCTCCACAACTGTCAAAGTGATATTAGCAGCTGTGCATGTACCCATCTTTAAACTGTGTAGCATCTTATTGTCACTACTTATTTAATTTACATATCCAAGAATTTCTTTTTGAGGCATGTTTCTGATCATCTGCCCAATGTAAGGCTTGTAGGCTGTTTTTGGTCCTTACCAACCCGTAGCTGTTAAGTGCACCACCAAGTTCCATTTTCAGCTTGATGGGTTCTTATTATTGAATGGAAATGGCTTCCTATTTCTGGACATCACTAGTCTGGGAGCTAGACTTCCCAGTAGATGAATTATTTGTGGTTAAAAGTTGGTCTGGAACCCCTCCACTGGGAACTGGTTTGGACCCAGCAAAGATCTGGCAGGTCAAACAAAATGTTGCCTTTTTTTTTTTCTTTGCCATATGGGTGGGATATGCCACAAACTTTAAGTGTATGATCGTTTTTTTTTTTTGTTTGTTTGTTTTTTTTTGTTTTTTTTTAAACACTACCTGACAAATTCACACTGAAGCCAGTAACAGCCAAACTCTTTTTTCGTAAAGGACTGTTCATGCCCCAACAAATTTACTAAAATAGCTACACAACGCTGCTCGCCACAAGTAGAAGGGGAAACAAAGCCAAAGGAAACTGGGTGAACCTGCCAGCACATCCAAAGATATGGTGTCCAAAGCTAGTTACAATCAGGCTGATGCCATTTTAAATAAGTGTTCAGTTGAACTAGAAGAGCCGGTGTGTGTGTGTGGCTTGTCATTGTAACAATACATACCACATAAATGCATGATAATGAAACACACTCAACTGTAGATGATTGCCTTTATTCCATGCATTGCATACAATAATGGAAATTCTCTTTAAATAAAACACATTTCTTATACTCAAAAAGTTCTTTATGATTCATTATCCAGTAGCAAATGGAATATTCTGGGTTAACAACAAATATGTTCAAGAAAATAACCATATGAAGTAAAATGCACAGTAAGGAACAATTTATTGTATAAATGTTTAAATACTAACAGTGACTTTTGGATTTAGGTACTCAACAGTCTACTGTAATAACTTAACTGTGAATGGTTATCTAAATAAAAGTGTCTCTGGCTTAACACCTTTTTTTTGGACAATATTTTTAAATAGCGGAGAAGGTTTAACCAGACATCAAATAGTTAAAAGAAAAACTTCAGATTAACATTTCTGTCAGAGGAGTTTTACAGTGTGCCTCTCTTCATGAGCAGCCAAAATGCTTTGGAAACAATATCTCTTGGTAAGAACAAAAATTGCACAGCGGTTGAATACAGAGTGTTTCATTTCAGAGGAGGCTATACTTCCATTTTTAAAATGTAGCACCTACAAAATAATTACTGCTATAAGCCCTTATATGAAATTCTGTGTGGAATAAAACGAACAAATGGCCCTTTTTTTTTCCTGGAACACAGTACACATTCACAGCAGCATTGCACTTGGCAACACCTTTATATACATATTAACAAATATGTGTTCTCTCTCAGAATTTGGAAAGTCTCTTGACGTGTCAGGACATCAATAGCGAACAAAGCTTCAATTGTGAAATATCAAAGTACATGCTGATACGTGATGTTGTATGCATTTGAGTTAACATCTTCACTCTCATTGTGTCAGCCGTCATACAAAGCTCTCCTCCATGTTGGAGCACAGCAGGAAGGAGTCGACCAGCCGCGGTTTGATCAGCTGCTGGTGGTCGGCTGCCTCAATGCTGTCTGGGCATCCTGCTGCCAGCCTCCTCAAAGCAGCCTGGAGACACACGCAGTGCGCATGTGCACAAACACAAAAGAGACGCAGACATATGGGTTATCGCCTGTTAAGTTCATGCTGTGCTGCTGAATGCAAAGGCACATGTTCATGTACATAAATATGAAATCACGCAGTCAGACAAGCGGGGAAGTAGATATGTAACTGTGCAAGTTTAACATATAGAATAAATACTGGTTTATGTCTATGTAGATTATCAGCAAAGAAATTTTAATAAAAATCTTCTTAATTCAGTCCCATCATTATTTTGTTCTCACATGATAAGAAGAGCGCCTCGGTAATATGTGTGACGTTTCTCATTCAGCCGAGAGAGGCTCCAACATTTACATTTCAGATTATAAATGATCTGTGAAAGATCAGCATCCTTTGAAGGTAAAAATTCAACTTCTACAAATGCACTACTTAACCCTCGGCTAAAAGGATAAAATAGAATCACATTAATTTGAATAGACTGACAAGTGTAGTTACAGCGAGAAAAAAAAAAGAAAAAAAAAAGAGAGGCATTTTTCAGCACAGCGAGGCAGTCCAATTAAGCTCCTGACCATTATGCGCTTCAAATCTCCTCATCGGCCCAAAGATCTGGTCTTAATAATTATGATCAGAATAAGAGCATGATAAAGTATGAGCAGGGATATTATTCATGATATGTACATATTTGAGCACACAACGTTTGAGATGATGTGAACCGGTCAGCTATCTCAACATGGCTTAAAGATACAGAGGGTGATATACTTTCAATTTTCAAATATTGCCCTGTGGATGTAATTAAATTGGATAGTGATGTGGTCCAGTGATGTTATACATGCAGGCCCGTGGTATAATGCCCTTGTACTGCAGAAGCGATATATGGCTAGTGCTGCTGAAAATGTATAGTACAGTACGGACGTACAAATGAAATAGGCAATTTAAATGTTCGAATGATATATTTGTATTCAGGACACAGAATCGTTTACACATATCTAAAGGTCTGCACACACACACACACGTACAGACACACAGTTTCCACCTACCAGGCAAGCAACCAGCACCGAGTCACTGTTATTTCTCTCAGTAGGGGAGCGACACAGCTCAATAAGACGAGGAACAGCTAAAGACAGCAGAGGAAAAATATCTGTTACCAGCTTGTCCCATTCTTAGGTACTGATGTCTGTATTGTGTACAGCATATCTCCGGGCAAAAGTCTTCTTTGCAGTGTAGTCTATAATTCAATGTCAATTCAATTCCACCTCAATGATATGAGGTGGAAAACATGTGAATTTCCAATAGTCAAATTATGGGGTTTTATAGCTTCCTAGAGAGGCACTTCCCATGAGATGCAAAGGTATGCAGGGACATGGATGCACTAATAATCCATTCATTTGTGTATTAAAACAGAAGTTATTCTACTGATTTGTCATCTGATTTGACCTGTGAGTCACAGTGATTTTAAATAAAATACATATAAAATCCAATTGTTTGCATAATCAGGGAATCACATTTAAGTGAGGACATCCCTTCTAATTACAAATGGGGTACCGCAAGGCGTTCCACCCTAATTGTAATTGTATTTCAGATCTTTGGCACATCATAATACCCATTTTAATGTTTGTCCAAAATTATGTATTTTAGATGTGATTTTCTGGCTTTAGTTTCCATGGTCTCTTTGGAACCAAAACCATAAAACATTTGTACAAGTGCAAGGTAATTAAAGAACATTATAAGACAACTTTACAGGGTCACACAAAGAAGCTGAAGTGTGATAAAAATGAAACTTTTAATTACTTCTAATTCAGTTCAGTTCAGTCCTGTATGTTTTGGCTCCTCTATTTTTACGTATGAATAAGATATACTGTAATTGATTTACAAAATATAGAAGAGCTGCGGCACCTTTTAGCTGGATGGCTGTCTGGGCCACATCAGGGTCCCTGCTCAGACGGGCCAATGTGACTGCTGCTTTCTGCTGGACACGCTCACAGGCAGCGCCCTCTGATGGACTGGGGGAGGAGGGTTTTTCTCCCAGCAAGAGCAGCAGGCGCTCTATTCCTTGAAGACACAATGTACAGTACAGAACTGATGAGAAGGGTTCAGGCAGCACAAAAATAAGAGTTGGAAACATGATACCAAAACAACACAACTAGTGTAAGACACACATCATCACTGTGAGGAGGGATTTGAACCAAAAGTGCACTTAAACAGTAAAGTGAATCGTAAAACGCCCAATACAATAAAGGAAGGAGACAAAACAGTTAACAATGTGAACTCACTTTATCATATCTCATCTTATCCAACCACTAAATACCTGTGTTGAGACGGACTCACAAATGTCAAAACAAGACCATAATGATCACAGCCTAGTTTCAGCAATACTGCTACAGTTTGGGTTGACATATTGCACATGTGAATGCATCATTTCTTTTAGAGTATGATAGAAAAATGCAAAGGAATATGTTGTGTAGAACATCCTTTGGGAATATGGGAGACAAAACCGAACAACACATTATAACAAAATAACAGTGAAGCAGATGATTAAAATACATGATTAAATAAGAAAATATTAAATGTTTTACAGTAATGTTTTATGTCAACTCGCCTGAGCTGCTTCACTGAAATTACCTGATGCTGCCCTCCTGAGGATTATAGAAGAATTACACCAAATGTATGCTCTTAATGTCATGTCAGTGAGTTGTTCAGTAGTTGTATTATAATATATTGTTAGGAAATAGATTACCTTGTTCTTGTAGGACTTCAGAAGCACACTGCTCTAAAACTGAGAGGTTTGCCAAGATGGTCACTACCTGAAGGTGATGGAAAAAAATGAACAAAAAAATGAATTTGACAAACATATTGTTTCTTTTGTTTTTTCTTTTTTTTTTTTGATAAATGTAGCACCACAGGGTAGGGGATTAACATCCTGCCAATAGTCTGTGGTTAAATCTCTGAAAAGTGGGTGTTATAAGGCCACATCTGAAAGAACAGGGCGGTATGATAATGCAAATACACATCTGCCAAAGCTTGAAAATAAAATTTCAACAGTCAAGCTATCAAAACATTATGTGAGCCTTGGTTCCAGACCTTTTCATTCAGATTTCAAATGCTGCATAATAGTAATCCAACTTGAAAATGCTCACTGTTGTCTGTGCCAAACATTTGAAGTTAATAATTCAATTGATATGCTTTCAATTTTCCATTGTCTGAAACACATGCAGGTGCGCACCTGGTCTTTGGAGTAGGGCGTGTCGACCCTCTGGCGGTCTTTGCAGGCCTGCATCAGGATATGGATGGCGTTGAGCTGCAGGAGGATCTCACAGGCCATGCTGTCAAAGAAGGTGATGTTGGCCAAGGCTGCAGACGCCAGGAGGAATACTTCCCCACAGGAGGCGCTCTCGCACAACTCTGAGAGAATAAAACATCACCCACTAAGAACAGTTTTTGCAACACGGCACATATATTGCAAGAACATTCTGTGTTTAAATGCAGTGGTTGAGCGCCACGTGTTCATAGGTTTTACCTGTAGGGATTCGCTGATACTGCAGCTCAATATTGTTGTGTAATGATGTAGTAGCTGTAATGTGCTAATCTTAGTTTTATTTAATTTCTCTATAATTGAAGCCCAAATAACAAACATCTTGTATCTCCTGCATATCCACTCACTGATGAGCGCCGTGACGATGTCGTGCATGCTCTCCAGGAAGCTGGCGAGGTGCTGGGTGGATGTGTGGTGAGGCGATGTGATCTGAGCCACCACCGCCGCCGCCTCGGCCCTGGCTGCTTCCACGCTACTTTCATCAGTCAAGATGTCCGCCAGGCACAGGATCCCATCCACCTACACGACACACATGGAGCAGGTATGGACTTATAACACAAGAAAGTAAAGTAGGACAACTTTGTACATTAAAATATATACTCACCAACAGATCTTTAAAAACTATTCATCTCTATCTGTTTGTGGTTAATAGGAAATTGCTATGAAGTTTACGAATCCCTTTTCAGGCTCAGTAAGACTTCTTAAGGATTCTTGGTTGGTACAGTTTGATTCCCTCTACATCAAGGACCTCATTGTTGACTTTACTGTGTGAAATTGTCTTGTTCATGATGGATTGTCTTCCCTTACGTAAACATAGAAACTAAACTCACAAAATCATTTAAACAAGGCAAACCTCTGGCTTAATTTCTAAACTCAACACCCATTTTTACTTTATAGTGTCAGCGCTGGACTACGACGTGACACATATGGGCATCAGCGGCCTCCCAGACAGACAGTGAAGTGCCCTGTCAGCTTGGCTAAAACTCGCAGCTCTGCTCATAAAGCCACCACAATTAAAACCGCACCACTCTGGCTTAATGGCCATCTCTGGGGATGAATGTGCCGCTGACAAACTCTTGTATATCTGACTGGCTTCGACCCAGGTTGTGTGCATCATCGTCTCTTACCGAGTAGCCCAGAGTTTTAGAAGAGCGGGAAATTATCTCTGGTGAAAAGAAAAGTTTGTTGAGGAGTGAGAGGTCGTATATTGATCTCATCTTTATGTTTACTTGTGTGCGTGCGTATGAGGCAGTGGAGAGTGGAGGCTTCAGGAAATAAAAGAGATGTCAAACGCTTCTTCCTCCACTTGAGGGCAGTGTTACTCAGCTCATACAAACTTCAGCCGCTGATTATTGTTACTCTGCATCTGTCTGCAGTTCGTCTTGTCAAGGCCTGCATAGGTGTTAGTGTTTGAAATCAGCACACACTCTCTACATCTAATTAAAATTAACTAACTGCAGCTTCATGTCATGGACACTGACCCCTAAAAGAAGTCGTGTAAAAAAATGCCGTACCTGATACATCAGAGGAATTTAGTAACACAGTCACTTTTAGATCACAGCCAATTCTGATACAATTTAATAAACTAACACGCATTCACCACCGGCTATGACTCCACAAAACAAAAGTTTACAGAGCGACCAGCTAATTGTCAGCTCTTCGCCAGCCACACCTGTCAGTCTTATGTTGTGACGAGCATCAGCCCAGCCTCACAGGGCTATTCCCTATTTTTGTCTCCGTGGACGTCAGCAGCACTGTGCCGGTGCGACCCACTGACGTGGAACACTCCACTCTCCACACCCCCGTTCATCCACTGCTCCCAGCCCGCCCCTTCTTCCATACCTTCTCCTCCTCGTGCTCCCTAAAACACGATGCCACCCAACTCCTCATTTACGGGACAAGCCCTGCTTTTTTGTGTTTGCAGCTTCATTTCCCGCTTGTTAAGAAAAGGAAACTGAATGTTTTTTTCTGTGGCAGAAAACAACATTTTTGATTGATTTTGGCATTAATGCTTGGCTACACAACATAATCAGTTCAATTCAATTTAATAATATATTATTAGAACTGTAAACCAGTTGTTCAAACCCCTAACTTAAAGTCAGTAAAAATATATATTATATATATTATAAAGCTGCTCTTTTCCCTTTGCTCACTCATCATCTTAGCCCAACATTTGCTTTCCACATTTCACCGGGTTACGTTTACACTACGCTCCAGTTGCGGATAGAGCTAGGAAGACAGTTGTGTTTCTCAAGCCTGAGCGGTCACCGGTAAGCGGCTGGTATAGCGTAGACTTGCCTGACAGCCTCTCCCCTCCAAGGACCAGGCTGCTAATCTGGGGTGGACTTTGGTTCCACTTAGAGAGTTTTCACACTCGGATGATTCATGCTGTCCCAGCTGCTCCATACGTGGAACAGGCACCGTTGTGGCATCATTATTCGCTGGAATCAAGTTATATTTGTCTGCCTGTAAACGCTCGCTTCGCACAGGTGCGTCCGTTGTTTATTTTGGCTGAATTCTCAATAGAGACGGACACAGGACAGACAAAGATTGACGTTTCATTGGCTTTCCATACACCTGTCTCACCTTCTTTCCCTGAAACCAAGTATCACACACGCACACACACACACAATGGTCATTCAGGTTTAAATGTTTGGCCTCTAATCTCTCTGGTCGAGAGGTCCCGTATAATGATCTCACTGCTGTGGACCACAGAGGCTCACTGTAAATCATGGGTTATATTCTGACAAACAATATCATCATTTCCTCCCCGCCTCCTGTCCTTCCAATTATAAGGCACCGTCTCAATAGCAGTTCCTCAGCTCCGAGGCAACGAAACTTTTTGAACTTCATTATATTCATGAAAATTTAATCAAGTAAATAGAACGCTGGAAAACTCAAGTGCTGCAGTCAAAGGGTTCCTCCCAGAAAAACAGTCATATTTTGCATCCTGAGCAAAAGCACTCATTGTGAGACAGACTGTCGTCAGTGTCAAACGTTGAGACTTCCTGACAGTTTCTGCACTGCATTTTAAGACTGTGTCCACCAGGATGTTCACTCTTTATAGGAACGATTAAATGATAAGTCCTGACTGTAACCAGTAGGGCTTTAAGGAAATATGATCCTAATTATGTTAAATACCAAAAATGACACAATGACAAGATCATGTGTCACCTATAAAATATGGATAATACAAAGGCAGCATAAAAAGAAACCCTTTTATTAATATATTAATCCATTTTTAAAGACCATCCCTATTATGTATCGAATGATGAAAAAGCCCTTTTCCTGCCAAATCTTTCCTTCGACTGTTGATCTCGGATGATTGGACACTTTGTTTCTGTGCGGCCGAGCCTCCTCCCGCTGCTATTGTTGGCACATATTCACCTGTGAAAATAAACTCTAGCCTCGCAGTCATAACACGGGGGAAGAAAGAGCATGGCTAAATGTGGGACTGGGCAGAATACAGCGGGCTGCTGGGAAGGCCAACAGCCTCATGTCTGAGTTACAACCTCAGCTGATCAGTGTAAGCATCGTCCCGCAGTACTGGGGGTGGCCACGTTTTTACTGGAAGTACTTACTTGAGATTAATGTCGTCTCATTTTCACACTTTCTCTTTCTCTGTCTTGCGGGCTTCCAAATACCCATTTTTTCCATTACAGGAAAATCTGGAATAGTGCCTGATGTACCATTTTCTGCCCCCACTTTAATAGGTTTTTTTTGGGATGGGGGTTGCATTTAGTGTCAAAATACAGACAAAACTCTGCTTTCAGGGCAACTCCACTCATATGTACGTAAAAGGACAGTGGCTCTGATAAATGATCAGTTCTAACAATCACTTATACTCCCTTTTCTATTGTATTTGCCTTTTGAATATTTCTTCATCTGTGTGTGTTTGTTTTTTTGTAAAGGTTAAGGAGCCAAACACTTTCAGAATACTAATGTCATACCAGACCCCCACAAAAACCCGTTAAGAATTTAGGTGATGGATAGGGCTGGGGTGAGGGGCCAGGGATTGCATTATGTCAGGCTAAAGTCCTTTCAAAGACAGTGGGTGCGTGTATGTGTGTGTATAGAATTGAGGGATCTACCTTATCCAGCTGGTTGATGCCCTCCTCCACACAGCAGATGGAGGCCACTGTTCTCAGAGCGTGAGCGTAGAGGTCTCTGAAGCGGTCCTGCCTGCAGATCTTAAACAGGGCCACCACAGCTCCTTCCTGAAGGACAAGAAAAAAAATAAATCATTTCACGTTCAAGCCTTAGACAGAGCTTCAGCGCTTCATCAGTTTGTGCTAATGCGAGATTGTGCTCAGTCCCCATAATTGGAAAAGCGTGTCCAGATATTAAAGCTTACTGCTTCCTGGTTGACCACCTGCTGCAGCGAGAAATTTTACATGATTGTAAAAGAACAAACTGTGTCTCTTTGCACTCTGCATTGGTCCGTTGCTTTTCTACTGCATGAATGAAAAAAGACAACTAGGTTTTTCCCCAGTCTTTACATACGTGACTTAACAAATTCCTACTTCACTGTTCACACAAGCCTCATGAATATTCATTGGCGTGATAATTGTTAATGTTTATTGACAGTTAATAGGTATAAAGTAGACATTTGTACAAGGCCTACTCCTTTTTACGGGTTCTACAAGATAACTTCAGTTTTAATTGATCTTTCTGGGAAATACAAAGCATGGCAAGACTTGTGTGTGTGTAGTAGTCTTTTTATACTATAAATTTTTTTTTGTTCATATATTTCAGTCTTTTTTATGGTTTGGTGAAAACTATAGCAAGATATGAGAGTGATGTGTATTTTAGGAGGAGTGTATCTACATGCGTGCTAATCCTGTCCTGCTGTTTAATGAACCATAACAATAATAACAGGGTCACACCATGAGGACAGGCCAACCAAGAAAAGAGAAAGGTGAACCTCAGATGTCTAACCTTCTGGTATATTTTACGATGACAACCACAGACCCCTATAAACCAGCAACATGAAGCACATGTGCGTCTTTGCCTGGGGCCCCACAGAACCTAGGGTCGCCACTGGCTTTTATTAAACAGCATTTAACTCCAAACTGGGATTATTTACTACACAGTCATCTGCGATTGTGTTTTTTTCTCCATCGTTCATTTTGGTATGCCTTTACTTTGCTGCTTGCTACAGTTCACAGGGCCCTAAAACACCGGCAGCTGTTGGGTAGGGTCATCTTTCCCTGAGCTTGAGCAACACCTTCTGTTGCCTGAATATACACAGGATGATGTCTCTGCTAATTCTGCACAGTACATACAGTAATTACGGTACATTATTCACACAAAAAGCCTTGGCTGGTGTTGCAACCCAGCTTAAGGAATGCAAATTAAAGTGGAGACCAACATTGGAGTTACGAAAATAAAGGGTTTGTTTCTCTAAATTACATTTTAACCAATAAAATGACAGAAATTAAGTCTGGTGAGCTTCTGCAGCTAAAGAGTGTCTACTCAGGCTTTTTTTAAACTATGACCTTTATTCATATCTTGTAAGGTATGGCTGGTTAACGTAATGAATGTACCAACCAAGGAAACTGCCACTATAAGGCCAGTGGGGGTGCAGAGGGACGTAACACTGGACAGCGTAGGAAGTCCTTTTACTAAATTACAGATGGAATTTGCTGGAAATATTGTTTGTTTAACAAAATGCTAAAGAGCGCATTGCAGGAATTTTAAATTAATTACAGCTAACCACGTCACATTTTGTAGATTCACACCACCATGGGCTGTTGTTTATCTATTGGCCTCTGTATCCACTGCAATTAGTTCTTATTAGGTTTTTCACTGCTAATGTGAATGCGGCACAAATTGCTGTTAGGGTTGGGGAAACAGCTTTCATTCAGAGCACTCCTCTGAGACTTTCACAGGCCTCACTCATTAGGTTTCATGCCACCAGATTATACACGGCACGTCATTGTTAGCGCTCGTCTTGAAGCACGCATCATTGTGCAAAATGACTTGCTAGATTGTGCCGTGAGAGCCAGCAAGCCCTGCGCGTCTAAGCCAATAGCAGTGGGATGATTTTAAAGAGTCCGACGGACCCAAAATGGCCTGTGCACTCACCCACTGAGCCTGCCAGCGGTGGAGCACACAATTCATCGCGTGAGGTAAAAACACGCAAAATATACATATTTCATGAATGTAGAACACTGAGCAGAAAAAAAACCAAAAGATTTCTGAGCTATAATAGCTGACCATTTTCTGTTGGATTGTGCTTGTGTAAACAAACAAAATTAGCTCCGGTATTGGCTCTGTGTCTACACTAACACACCCCTCTGACAAAAAAAAAAACAAAAAAAAAAAACAAAAAAACATTTGCAGGTATTGAATTCCATTCCCTGTGCAGATAGCTAGAATTACCCGGAAGAAGACAAAGCCTGTAACTACCACCATTATCCTAATAAGGCCATTATACTGGGATGGCATGTCTCATATGCTGCTAAGGCCATGCTGCTGGGGCTACGAGTGGTTAATCACCCTGCCCTACAACCTGACCGCTCTTCCCTGCTCGCTGCCTACGCAACATTGTCCACCACACCTAGAAGAATTGCCCATACCGACAAGCAGTTTTCAGCAGACCTTTCAGATCCCCAAGAGGCTCACACGCAGATTTAAACTGCTGAGGAAGTGATGGAGAGCCTGTTGATCCTGTTGTTTTACTGTGACGCAAATGTCGCTTTAAAAATAGCGTTGGGAGCGAGCCTGTGGAGACGCTCTCATTGATCAAATGCACTTTTGAGCTTTAGTTCTGTTGTTTAAATAGTTTTAGATTGCCCCTTGCTCGTAGAAATGAATGGTTTAGTCACGCTTTGAGAACCAAAATAATTAGTAAGCTTGGAAGTTGGCTAAATGGTTTCCCTAGCTAGCAAATATTTCAAGAAACACCCTTGCATTCATTTCTATACCAGTCAGTCACAACATTAAAAACCACTGACAGGAGAAGTAAATAACACTCATCATCTTGTGACAATTCAATGTTATGCTGGGAAACTTCATGTGGACGTTACTTTGACATGAACCACCCACCTAGACCAGACCAGACATACCCACCCCATAGCAATGGCACTCCTTGATGGCAATACACATCTGCTTTTGCATATAAAATCTGAAAATATGTCCACCCATTTGAATTTAAGAAGTGAATTTTATTATTATTTATGTTATTGCTCCTAGGATATCTACAGTTTGTTGAAGACTTGTTGAACCTTCTTGCCCACACTCCTCACAGATGTTCCTTCAAGCCCCTTGGACGTGTTCCTCAGTGTAGCATCAGTATTGTATAGAACTAATCGCTCACTGAGGTATTTTTGCTTAGTCGCAGAGTTTTGCTCTATTAGATCGATTCATCCTCGCAGAGTTTCTCCTGCCTTTTCTTTTCACAGCGTGTTAGGCTTGACAGGCGTTGCATTCCACCCCCCCCCCAACACGCAGCTCTATTTCCTCCACTGACTTCATCCTCATTCTTTAAATGGAGCCCACACAACACATTTAATCTCACACTCATGCGTTTTGGTGCCTGCTGCACTAACAACATTATGATAAAGTTGACTACGCATCTAAAAATGTTTCACTATCCCTGTGTTTTCATATAGAGGCCTGCACAGCGTGTAATTTCTTTCCACCTCCTGGTTTTCTAAAAATGCACTCTCTGGTCTGTACTAGCTGGCACAAAGCCTGCAGTTTATAGAATCCAGCATCAGGATTTGCAAATAACAAATGTAATGTAATACATTTAACCTTCCCAGGAAACTCCAAAAAGCGTGTTCAATAAAATGAAACTTAAAAACAGGGATGAACAGGGACAAGCCCATGTCTTTCTGTAGCCTGATCTTAACTGGAAAGTCACTCCTTCATGGGCTGTCTCATATTTGTGAACCCTACCTACACGGCTTTGACTACACGCTGCCTCTCGCCAGGTCATTGAGTTATTGTCACGTCATGCTACCCCGCACCCCACAGCCTACACCTTTCAGCTCCCAGAGCAAGGACACAAATATGAGGAGTCTGCCAACATGGACACTTTTAGACCAGCATCTGTCATGACAGTAGGTAAACACTGAGGCAGCGAACTCATTCGTTCATCATGACACTGACGCTCGCTAACATTCCAGCTGCTGTTTGATTTACGGCATGAGTCAGTATTAAACACAGACGGCTTATATAACTTTTTTCTCGCGGTGGTCCTTTCTATGTGGAGTTTGTATGTTGTCAGTGTGGATGTCAATAGACTCAATAGACCAGCAGCACAAATGAAAACAAGAATCTCAGTTACCATTCACAAATGATGATACAAAAGATTTGAAGAATAAATCTATTGTGATATTTAGTTTATGTTGAAGCAACAGGGTCAGAAAGGTGGTAATTTAACTGTGTGATAATTTTTGCTGGATGTAGATGGTACTAGATGTAGTGTAGTTAGTGCAGTGTAGTGATGTAGTCAAAATAATAAAAAAAATGCGCACTTTTAAATTTTTCATTGTAACTTTACAGTAAATTACTGGCAAATTACAATACAATGTTGTGAAAACCTGATAATATGTTACAGTGTGTCTACAACACAATGTCCTCCAGCTCATGGCGATCCAAAAGACGTCTAAAAAAGTCAACTGGTCTTGAGAAACTTTTCTCAAAGCTCAAGTCCAGTTGCGCCTTTTAAGCGCCTTTTGGACTACAACACAAAGAAATTCCGTAGTGCTACAAACCACAGCCTCCAGAATAAAAGCCCAGTCGAATAAACAACTCCCACAGTTGTTTTAAACAAATGCTGAACACCATAACCTTCATTAACTCAAGATTTAGAGCAGGACTGTTATCTGAGAATGCATTCATTTTCACCAGGAATTAATTAACTGCAAGTGAGCGTATGTGCAGCATTTATTATGTCTGTTTAGTCATAGTGAGTGGATCATGAGATAAAGGCACGCATTAATGATGTTTGACAATAATTTGTGTGATTCGCTGTGACCTGCTCTGTTTAACAGATGGGCCTAATCCACGCAGCCAGTTGTCACAAATCAGTCACGACTGTGTGGTTACCAAGAGTCTGAGAAGCTGCCACTCATACGGGGCACATGAGAATAAATGCTCCTATAATTAGGGCATCAGATTGGTATAGTTTGTTGGCATGTTTTGTATGTGTACCATATCGTGTGCTTAATTTAGATCATTCGAGCAGCTCTTCTCATTAGAGCTCATCATTTCATCGGTTAGTGTGTGCAAATAAAGACCTTCTGCTCCGCAGCTCCAAAAATATTGTAAATACTGTAAGTGTCTTTCAGCTCATTGTTTTGGTTTTGTCAACAGAGTAAGCTAAGGATTCATAATCAATCAATAGTGTATGCAGGAATTGGTGCACTGTATGCTAAAAAGATAAATATTGGACTTACACTTGCCTGGCAGACAGAAACATCTCTCTCTGAATTCTAATACTCGGTGGGTAAATAAACAGCTGCTGGTGGTGGTGGTATCCATTGCAATGTTTAACAGTGTTAAACTCCACACATTCGGCGCTCACTGTACACAGCACATCTCACACCAAACGCTCTCTGTCAGCAGCAACAGTGGCGACGAGATGGAGGAGGCGGAAAAATGTCACGTCCGCACCCAAACATTTGAGCAGCTAATTGCAGTTGTTCAGAGCAAGTGAATGAGTAAAGAGTCGGCAGGCGTCGGAAAATTATAATGAGGGAAGAGCTCGCCTACGAACCAGATGATGTGCACTGCTGTGAAGGGTGTGCGCATGATAGACAGACAGACAGACAGACAGCTGGAATTCAATTAATTCAGAAAGCTCTTGGACATGTTTTGTATCTGGTATTCATTAGCAGCCATTGTCGGGCAGGTTCCCCACAGACTCATCTCTGAGGGTTAGGCCAGCGACACAAGGAAAGGCAGATCAGGGTGAATAGTAAAGACACCTGAGCAACCTACATTTGTGATCAATGCTTGCTCCTAATCGGAGCTGACAGTATTGATCTATCTATGTGTGTGTGCCATCAGGAAGAGCCTTATCAAGAATATCCTGGAAGCGATCGAGTAACTAATGGCAGGTTGAGACTTGCTGTCTGGCCTGTCTCGTCTTATCTCACGGTGAAATAGCTTTTTAGAGGGATGCATGAGGAGATAGCAGGCGCGTGCAGGTCAACTAGTCTGTGAGATGAACACCGGGTGAAGGTGGAGCTGCTCATAACAGGGGTTTGTTGATGAGGAGGAGATCTTATAACGGAAAATCTGCACTCGCTGGAAAATGAAAACCATAGCCAAGCTGGTGTTGCTTCTCTCAACAAGACGCCGAGTGCAACGTGTTCACGCTACCTTGGCGATGATGCTGCAGAGCTGAGGCCCGTCCTGCGTAAGGGACAGCAGGTTGCTAATGGCACTGCCGATGGTGTGAACGCTGTCGGATGATTCGATCTGTTTGATGAGGACCTGCAAAGAAGATGAAACCTTGAGCTTTTCATGAATCTACAAAAGCAGCCAACACCATCAAATGCTGCTTTGTGTTTTGATGAACACTTGAGGGAAGGTGATCTTAAAGCTGACATAATAAAAATATTCCATTTAGCTTGGTCATGTGTGCAGACGGTGGCTTATATCGCTGCTTGCCCTTTTTCATACTACAGCCAGATGGTGCCAAAGTCAGAAATGTTTAATTACATTACAAGTAAACTCCCCACATTCTTAAAAAAATCTCAAGTTTATTCTGATATGTATGCAACTATATTAGTGCCTTCAACAAAGTTATTGAAATACGCTGTCAGTGTCCTGAAATCCACACAGCAAAACTGTTGTGGGAGCTTTTATTACGTTTACATACCCGGATCTCATTGGCTAAAGCCATGTCAATCATGTTGCTGAAGGAGTCACTGACGTCTGTGAGGATCTCGTGGATGGCCTCCCTCATGGACTTAAGGAAGAATTCATCATCAGTGTGGAGGCACCTGTGGGAGGGAGAGGAGTTGAGATGTAACGTGGAATAGCAACACAGACGCAGTGTTCGATGTTTCTTATTATGACAGCATATTGGTGTCGTAGAACTATACCTCTCTGTAATGTTAGTCAGTTCCATACACTTTTCCAGCAGCGATTTCTCATACTGCAAGAAAAAGAAAAAGAAACTAAGAAGTGGTGAAAGAAAGAATGAACAATAAGGAACAAATTAGAACAGTTTATCTTGTTCAGAATATTTCCATCTTGAAAGTGACCCTTTGTGATGTGTTTTTAGTAGACTGTTCAAAGGTTTATAGACAGCACATATGCGATGTGGAGTAATGTGACTGCATAAGAGTGGCACAGCAAAATATACACATTGCTTTTTTGTTTCTGTGTGCATGTGTAAAACCAAAAACGAACCTTCTGCATCTCAGGCGGTGTGCTTCTGGCAGCGCTGTACTCATGCACCAGTGAACGCACGTGGCAGTTGGCCCGTACGGCCGTGCTGTGGACCCTCTGCCAGCGCCCCTTCTCCAGCCTCTGGAACATCTTCCCCAGCTCCGTGCTGACCACCAGCGCTCTGCGAAGGAGTGTCTGCAGGTTGTTCCTGGCCACGTGCTCCCCTGCACCGACCCCGGAGGCCACAATCAGTTCTCCCTGCTGGGAGTCCTCCTCCACCCCGATGGGTTTGGCCTGGAGGACACACATGCACTCCACCTCCGTCATGTGCCGGAGGTCTTCCATCCAGCGCTGCACAGAGTCCACCTGCAGGGACTGCATGCGGGTACTGAGGGAGAGATGAGCAGAAGAATATCGATTAAGAAAAACAAAAGAGCTAGTTTATTTAATGTGTGAAAAGGAGAGAAGCGTTATGGATTTCAGCCATGTTTCAATTTATTTTTTCCACTTTTTATTTAATATTCTTATATATATATATATGCTATGTTCCTTGTTTCTATTGTTTTTGTTTTGTTTTTTACTTTTTTTTTGTTTGTTTGTACCATTGACTTTTGAAGAGCATTCCTCCTTTTTGCCCAGTGATAGGCCTGAAACCACATGACAATATAGACAACCAACGAACATTAGGTGACTCCTGGTAGAGATACAGTATATGTGGATGTATGAGACTGGTGGCCTGGAGAATAAATGATCGTAAGCTCAAGCCCCATACACATGTGCTCATATGTGTATGAGCATGGATATAATATGCAGTTTTCTTTTTAACCCATTTTCTTTTTTCTTTTTCATTTCATAAATTATTTGTCTTGTGGACCTTGATGAAGACAATGAGCAGAAATGCCCCAGTCTAATACATCTGTTACATATACTGCGACTTTTACTGGAGCCTTTTCTTCTTGGTAGTAGGTAAAGTCTCACGAGAAATACAGTTTCTTCTACTGCAAGATGATGAAGTGCCACAGAGACCTGGCTGGGAGTACAGGTCATTTGTCAAAGAAACCAGAGCCTATAATCTTTGGATTACACTATATATCCAATTTGTTGTCTGAATGTGGATATCAATATGGAGTCAGATAGCACAACCCAGACCATTTACCTCCACTGATCAGTATACGCAAAGAAAAAAAAGTTGCCACGAGAACACCGTCAAGAATTACCTCTTCAGTTTCCAAGCAGTTTCACATTATTGAGTATAAAGTTCTGCACATCAGGATACTGATGTGGAGGCAGTGTTGTCTGACATCTGGGGAAGTCATTTGTTCTGACTAAAGCTTACGTTGATTTATATGAGAAAGTCCTAATTGTCTTCACCTCCTCCGCAAGAAATAACATGCTTCATCAGGAGAAAATGAAGGAAGTGTATACCATAAATTCAAACGGGTTGTTAGTACAATTACAGATCGTTTTACTTGGCTGATCCACCCTCGTGCTTTCCTACTGTTTTCCTGACCCAAAGCTGGGGCCTGCTTGTGGATGGATGAATATCACTTGGCTGCTACATGGTTCCCTGTTTGCTTTCATTGTGCGCTGTGTTGGGGTTTCCTGCCACTCGCCCTGGCCGAGTTGTCAGCAGTAACTATGAGCTTGAGGTTTACTAAAGGCTCATTAATGTCATAGAAACCTAAAATCCTTAACATGAAACGATAGATATAATGAACCATCAACTACAAGAGTGACTAGCGCGGCCCCACAGGCCCTATTACAGCAGCACATCAAACAGCTGCTGATAATGGCAGCATTCACTCCTCAAACACAGTGGGATTCCCCCAATCAATAATGTATACTTGAGGTCGATTATCCACCAATAATTGCTGGCTTTTGCACTTGTTGAGTTTGTTTGGTATAAACCACCATTTCCCCCAAGAATAGCGACGGCTGTATCAGCGAGATGCACCAAGCAAACACTCCTCCCCGCTTCAATCTCCCCCGGCACAGACCCTAATGAAGGGAGGCTTAAGGAGGCAATCCTTTGCCCCGCACCCAGCGAGCCTAAGCTCCCTGAAAGAGGACAGGTCGATGGGTACAACGGCCACCTCTGCTTTGAGTCAACACGCAGGGAAGTGTCTCTAATGAAGATGGATAGATTTTTCCTCTGGGCTTTCAGGGTACTGTCCGCAGTTTGTGTAAAAGGGCATCTAGCTGGTGTTATCTGGATATCGCTTTGATGCACATTGAATATTGGTCAGTTTGATCTTGAATAAGCATTGTGTGCACGCTCAAAACACAGTTAAGCCACCGACCGCCATCTCCATTACACAACATCTCCAAACTGAGTTTCTAATCTAAACCACTAATACAACTATGTGGAGGCCAGCTGGGTACAGTCAGTCAGTCGTCCGGTAAGGAGGTGGAATAGCAATGAATGGTTCAATGGTTTGAAACTCTCCAGACAATAAATCTCTCTCAGTTTGGGAAGAGGGTGAAGATGTAATTAGCTGCAAATGTAGACTAGAATTAATGTCTCCGCACTCTGACACACAAAGTAACAGAGTCATTATTAATATGGAGCTTGTAATGCTGAATGCAGTAAATGGCATCACGATGATCACCGAGCCTTCTGAAAGAAGATGAGATGCGAGTTTTAGTTGCACTCTATGCGGGCGATTAAGAAATTAATTTCTCCTAGAAGATCATTGCAAAATAAATCGTACTGAACTCTGCAGCGTTTACTGTTACATACTTGGAAATCTCCTAACAACTGCCGTGGTTCTCAGACTGTGTTGGAGAGTGATCACACAGCGGTAAATAACAGTGTGACTTAAACTGTGTGAGCCTACTACTACTGAAGAGGAGATGATTTGTATCATGCGCCACAAAAAATAAAAACGTCCAGATTTAGTTTCTGAATTGTCTATTATATGCTATTACATCCAGTACTGTGACATTATGGGGGCTGGGCATACATAAACAAACAACCAAATCAATCTTTAAAATGTGAAAATGTGCAACAGTGCACAGAATCTTCTCCAGGTCTGAATGTGGCCATTTCGAACCATTTTCCTCAGTTATATAACAGCATCGCATAAGGATGAACCCCGTCTTGATTTGCGCGCCCAGCAAGCCACAAAACACATCCCCCCTCATCCCAGGGGGAGAAAAAAAATGATAATAATAGGTTTGTTTTCCAAAGGAGGGGAAGCGGTGCACTTCAGCTCGTAGGGAATGACAAATATTTACATGCGGGGCCAAGAGAGGGTCAGGCGACAGCGGCTCTATTATTTCAGACGGGGATCGTGTGAAGCGTCGGCCCTTCTCATCGGCTGGCGGCTGTCAGCAAAAGAGATAGGAGCTGGTTAATAGGCAACAGCTTTGGCCCGGTCAGAAAAAAAATGCTACTATTTCATCTATTTCTTTGTCTATATTTCAAATTATGATGAACTGTATGACTTAGTATAACTTGGTGGCATGGCTAGCATAAACTAGAAGGCTGGCTGATCAATATCAAAAAGAAGGATCTTGTATGCGCCGCAGTGAGCTCACTCTTCCTGTAACGCATCAGGTGGAAATGATAACTTGAGCTTTTAGATGATTCACCTTTTAACTGTTGAACTACTTGAGGGACACCGAGTTCTGCCGGATGAATCACTCAGAGGCTGCTGCTCTGCCTGTCGAGCCCCGCAATGATCTATCCCTGAGCTCCGCTCCTCGCCTGTGACACAGAGCGGATGGGGACTGCATAGTCACCCTGTGACTGTGTGCTCTCGTACTTTTCTCGTCTGAGCGAGTCGGCTTTAGGTTAAGATCAGGGAAAGGGTCGGCTTGACGTTGTGCGAATAGAGTCATGGGAATTCCATGTCTTTTTTTTCGTGAGACGTACTATTTTGGCTGATAGGGGAGGGCTCCCAAACGGCTCGTCATTTTGCCACTTGTGGCTTTTATAATTCGCTCAAATTGAAATTCTGACAATGATTCTCAAGTGGATGTAATGGTGCACATGAGTGTGAATGGTTGTTGAACCATGATGGAGTGACGACCTGTCCAGTGTGCACCCTCTCTGGCACCAAGTGTGCCAGCTGGGACAGACCAGCCCCATGGATGAGTTATTGATGAATGCTAATATTATAACACCAATATATAATAGTGTTAAAGGGACATTTATAGTATAACTATGTTTAATGAAGGTAGGGATATGTGTAATAGTGATTAAGAGAGATGTGCTTTTTGTATGTTTTTGTTCAGTTGTGGTATTATGTTAATTTTTTCACCTGTCAACAGGAGGCGAGATGAAAATGAGCTGTGTCTTGTACGTAAACGTTCATTTATACGAACTGTCCCATTTTAAAAATCAATCGGCCAATCGATAATATTAAAGCCAAGTCTTTTATATCCATTAGCAATTAGCCATTTATCCATTATTTCTATTGGTTTTAGTAGTGGTAGTATTTCATTTCCGAAACCATCAGTCATTGAAATCTGGCATCTTTAAAATAGGAGTCATTTGCTGACAGCCATTCTCAAGTCCAGAGAAAGACAAAAAAGCAACACTTCCACATTTGGACTTCTCACAGACTCCCTCGTCACAGTCAGTTTGTTCGATCCTAAAAACAAAACCATCCACATGGAACAACTGCCATTTTCAGCACGTGCCGTCTGCGGGCCAATCGATAATGGAAACACAGATAACAACAGTAAATGACAATATAAATGTACTTCAGAGAACTGAGTCTCTCATTCTTTGTTTGCTCTCTAGACTGGGTCTAGACTCGCTAGCTCTGAGCAGCAAACAGGCAGGTGTGAAACCCAGCAGTGGAGCGCCTGTTGTCACTCAAGTGTAGCAGTTATTGAACAGCAGGAACTAATTTGTTCTTCGGGGTTGGTGGACCGTTACAAGGCGTGTTCTACATATCGCTAGAGGCTTCGAGTGATTCAGGTACTACGCGCTACACTTCACAGATCACGACCGCGGGGTGAGTAATGTCTGCTCCCTCTCTTTGGTCGCCAGCTTGATGAATGGTCTCCCTGCACGTCAGGCCACCCTGCTGTCAACGGCTAAAGGATCCCACTGATGTTTTGAATTAAAGGGTAGACGCCCAGTGTGGCCCAGGCTCATTTAGGGCCACTGTGTGACACTAACATGTCCTTAAATACAGCTGAAAAGATCTCTTACAGATACATAAGTACAGTGTGATCTCCACAGTTGTGATTTTTGTGGGTACAGTCACATGAAACAAGGGAGGTTTTCACGGACAAACCAGTGGACTGAATGTGACCAAGCTGTAACATTTAGCCAATCAACTGATTTGTCAAACAGCATAGGCGATTATCTGGAATTATTTTGTAATGTCGTTATCTTCTGAGCAAAATGAAATCGTGCATCACTGGATCTTCTGTGACCTTCCCTCAGTCCTGTCTCTTCACACTGATTTTACTCCTTACTCAGAAGTATTATACTTCACATTATTTCTTTACATTTATTGACAGCTACAACAAATAATGTCAGATTCTTTTCTTTTACCATTCTAATACACGCTAACAAATTGTCTTCATTCTCCATTTAAAAAATACCCATATAATAAATATTGTATGTTCCCTGCGATGAGGGGTATTTGGATTCAAATCCATCTGTAAATGGCTTAAAACAACCTTTGGAATTTTCCACCGACTGCATGCTGTATTACTGGCAGGCGAAGCATCTAGTTTGGAAGGGAGTCACAGGAACATGTGTTGGTTCATGTCGCTCTGTCCATTCTGGATCTGAATACATTCAGAGTGTTCTCTCTTCACTCTTCTGATGTGATAGTAATTTGACATAGTGTTAGTAGGATGGTAGACTTCTCTGTCGCCCAGTGTCTGGAAGCATGAATATCATTTTGATGAACAAATGGAAATCTTTTTAAATACCACAACAGAACCACAATCCAGCGAGGCACAGTGAATGGAAATGTGGGCCGAATGAGCTGCGAGATTTTGAAGGATCTGACCATTGTGGTTTTGGCTTCAAAAACAAGGACACTCTTGTCCCAGAAAAAAGAAAGAAAGAAAGAAACGTGGAGGCACAGAGAAAAAATAGGATGTTAACCCATTTCTCTTTTGCCCAAAAACAGAATATTAACCAAAAAAAAAGAACTTTACACTGAACCCACACCTATGGGTTCACTGCAAACTGGAAAGGGTTCTCTACACCATGTGGCTTCACCATGTGACAGATGAGCTAAGAAAATGGTCAAAACATCTGGCTAATGGTACTTCTAAATGTCCAAGTCACGCCTTAATCTTCTGGGCGAAGGTCGAGCCTGTGTTCCTACCAAAGTAGCTGACAGGATGGAGGCATTGCGGCCTCTGACTGGTACAGTTGCATCCTGGCAACGGCGGAAGACATCTGACTCCCAGATGTTTCAGACCGTCTGTAATGTGCAGCCAAGACCAGATTCACGTAAGACAAAACACACCGACTCTTCTTCGTCCCGCTTTTTTCCCTTGTCTCTTTGTCTCAGCATACCTCCAGCTCTAAACTCAGTCGTCTAAGTCCCTCACACATGCCCGGTCACAAGCACTGTAAGGCATAAAAAAAACAGAGCTGCAGGCATATGTGGAAGACATTATACTGTGGAGTCTCTCAAACCATCTCCAGCTGACTCGCCTCGCAAGTTGGTTTGCCCCCCTCGTCTCACACTCTCCCTCACATTAGCAACGCCGCACTTATGCAGCTTTTCCGATATTATGTGGGCCACAGGCGGATGGCCACAGCATACTGTAAAAACATGCGCATACGCAAACAAATGAAAACGCAGAAACTCCGCCAATCCTTTGACACTGTGATGACTCGGCAACCTTCTTTCAGACTGTAACCCCGATTGTGCAGACGAGCTGGGAAAAGAGCTAGTTACGTTGCTAAGTAAACTGAGTACGTGAAAGCGTTCCATCTGTGTTTGCAGTTTATTTTTAATACGATTCGGTCGCTCCTTTCATCAATTGATTTACAGCCCGTTAGTGAGCCATGTGTAGCACAAATAGGATTTAGACTGGGGAGACAGGCAAGGAAAACAAGTAAGAGATGATCTCTTTGTGTGAGAGCGTGTCTGGTCGCCTATGTATAGCGTGACAGTTCTACTGATTTGATATACAAGAGCATTCACTGTGCATCCTCCACGATGCTGTGTAAGCGTTCATAAACACGGAACTGTCAGAACATATATATTCAGATTTATACCACCGACTGAAATATTCTCAACCACAGCAGCTGATGAAGAGGCTTTTCCCAGCAAGCATCAGCATCTGGCACTTTCCACAATAAAGACACAAATCACTGCGATAAGAGTTTTGCTTTGTGCATCTCCGAACAGAGATCTTTCTGGAAGTGTTGTTTTGAACCTTATTTGAAAGTTGACAGGCATGAAGGGAGGGTGTAACTAAACAAACTGTCAGATAGTAATTGATCATTTACTCATTTATATTTGAAAAGACCCCAGATGCAGTCTGTGTTGTTGCTGATGAGGAGTCCGTCTGAGGTCACCGAGCAGGTTAGTCCTCGCTGAGAACTGTTTGTGACGGCCTGACAGCGTGGAACCTCCGTTTGTCCTTCGGGTTCTGATTGCTTGCTATGTGCACTTTTCTCCTCCATCATCTGGACCACACGTGTGTTACAGAATGTTCAAGATGTCAAAGCACGAACGGTACGTTTATTTAAATAGCATATATCTATACCGGCCATCGCGAATTCCTTCACAGTGAAAGTTAAAGCAAATAAAGCAGATAAATGAAAGACAAAGTGATAAAAATAACAGAACAGACAGATCTACAGGGGGGAGGGGGGGGGCCCTTCTTTTTAGTGGTTTTCAGAGCCATGAAGTGCAAGTTGAGAGTTACAAAGTGTAGACTTGATCAAGGAGCAATGTTAATGCTGCAGGCACCTGAAAAGACACGACGCTAATGACAACAACTAGCTGCTGAAGTGTATTTTGTTGTTCTTGGGACAATGACAATAAAATAATATATACATTTTCCTTCCTTTAAAACTGAACGTATTGATGTTCAGAAGCATATTATTGATATTAGCATGCCAGTTTAAAGGGAGCCTGGCAGAGAAGGATCTTTTTCAGACGTGACTGAAACGTGTAGTAGAAAAATCCCTATTCTGAAACACTGAGAGAAAACTATTGCGGATGATGGCAGAGTAACAATGCTATCACTTCAAACGAGGAGTCCAATTTTGGACAGATGTTTTCAGGGTTGCATGTGAATGTGTGAGTGTGTTTGCGTATGTGTTTCCATCGTCACCAAAGTTTTGACCTTTGCACCATCTGCAATTGACTGCCCCTAATCTGTGGCTCTAGGATCTTTTCTGGGGCCAATAAACTGGCTTGGTGATGTTGAACCGCCAAATCTAATCAAACAGGAGCTGGTAGCTATTCCCCAGGACCGATATGAAGGAGGCGAGGATGTGATGTTTTCTCTCCAGCACAGGGGATGCAATGAACACCGCTTTGTTTGCTCAGTTCCTTTCAGAGTTTCAGCTCATTTCTATCTAAATAATTGTGTAGAGGTATTTGTATAAGGCAAACAATGCAATTTTGAGCAAAACAGCGAACACGTGGCTAAACCAGCTGCGGTTGGGGACATAAGAACAACACAGCTTCAGCTATGGAACGGAGGGTGTTCTCCTGTTGCACGCTTTCCATATTTATTTGATTACCGCTAAGTCCCAAATTCCTAAATATCTCTGCACGTGGATGCATGTCTGTCCACGTTTCCCATCTCACTGGTCACTGCGTACCTGGCTTCCTCTCAGCAGCCTGATCACTTACTATGATGCATTCATCTCCCCACAGACCTCTGAGGATGACTAATGACCGCACCGTGTTACCACTGTAGACCTCAATCTCTGCCTCGATCAGAGCTGCCATGTTACCAGCGTCTCTCAGCCACAGCCGCCATTACACTGCATTATCAGGAGGAGAAAACGGGGGCCAAAGTACGCTTCATTTTTGGGGGCCACATCTGCAGATGAAACAGGGTTATTTCTTGCTATCATGGTTGTTTTCTGCTAGTGTGACATCCGTGCGAGTGCGTGCACGCCTTTGCAGGCTGTGGAGTACAGCTTCCCCAACAGCTTTGATATTAACAACAGACCTTCAGCCACTGTTTGTTTGTAAAAAAAAAATGTAAATTTTTAAAACTTTTGTAGCTGAAAATTGTTAGCTTTTATGTCATGTTTCAACATGAACTGTAACCATTGTATTGTTTCTGCATAGACACATCAGTAATGCTGCAATTTAACCACCTATCTAGGCACATATCTTATCTTTTTCAATATGCCAATTGTTTTACTTTTCTGTAAAAAAAAGAAAAAGAAAAAAAAACTCCACAGAAACACAGTTATTGTAGCGAGTATATATTTTTTTATTCCTTAGTATCACAAAGGAAATGACTATACCACCCAGGCCAAGCGGGGGAAATAAGTTGTGATGGTGATTTGGGTAAACTTAACCTCTAAACATATTTATAAGTGTTTTTATGAACCACCTGTGACCCTGCGTTCTCTGGACAGGCCTGTTGTGAGAGCACATGAGTGAGGCGCCGACACAAAGCGGCCGTAGTGTGCTGGTACTTGCCTCATCGGTGATGAAGAGAGCGAACTGCTCTGCCTGGAGCTGCTCTGAGGGGTCGCCATTCTGTCCGAGGCCACCTTACTTCAGCTCAGCACCTGGAACACAACAAGTTCAACATTAACGCCAAGTATACCTTCATCAACGTGTATTTCTTTCTGATGGCAGAAAATTCAGCATCATCCAGGACGCACTTTGAATACATACACACATTATATGATCACACACTCTGCATCCTCCTGGCTTTATTGTTTGCCTCCGCAGTGTTGTCCACTACAGTATCTCCCTATTGATCCCCCTCCCAGCCTTCTATTCTTGTCTTGTCTTTTTTTCATCCAGGTAATTTAATTATCAATAAACCTCCCTGTTTTAAATAGCTGCAAGCTGCTGGTGTGCCAGTGGAATAATATTTCTTATCTTCTAATTTACTGGCTGGCTGCCAGCCAGTGACTCTCTTCTCTACTTTGAGCCTGAGCAAAAGGGGCTGACGCTCCTAAGTGCCCGCAACTTTATTCCGCTGTTTTATTGATGTATCCCATTTAGATTAGTCCATTTTCAATCGGGAGAAGCCGCAGATGCTCTCCTGCCTGAACCACACTCTAATCCTTTTAGTTAATGACATCCTATACTGGTATGGTTACAAATTACATGTTTACTGTGGGGTATAATTAGCAGGTAGTTACAAAATGAGACCATCTCTCTCTCATGCACACTAACGCACACCCTCCCGGTGTCACGGAGCAGGTTTCAGCTGCCGTGTCCCACTTTATTATTAAATGCCTGCAGAGTGGGATCGATAGATGTAAACAGGAGGACTCAGAATAAAGCAATTGAGGCTGAAGGGATGCGTGATGCATGCGAGGTGTCACTCTTTCGATCCCGTGCTGGCCTGCCTTTCGAATGCTGCAGCCAAACAACTGATGCACTTTGTGGAGTTTTGAGAGGGCGAGGATAAGATGCAGCAACGCACAAGACAAGTCACCGGTTCTGCTGCACAGTTGGCTTCAGTTGCACCAAAACTCCCCAGGTTACGTAATGGTGAGCAATGGGAGAACTATCTGATGATGAGGACGAAAAAAAAACAGCAACAACATCAAAAAAAACAAAACAAAAACATGTGAGTGACTGAGTCAGTGACTGTGATAAAGAGATGTCTAGATGGATGAATGGGTGAAGGGACTCATAATACAGATACAAAGAGAAAGAGACAGCATAAAGAAGAAGATGCAGAGAGGGAGACAAGAGAGAGGAGGGGGTCTTTTAACTGCAGTCTTGGCATGGCTCCTCCAGGGCCATTTTCGGGGAAAGCATCATAGTGATTCAGAAATTATACCTAGGTGTGCCAGGAGCATGGAAGACTGACAGTAAGCACGCTGTGTTGGGTAAAACCCCATATCTATTACACTTGGTGCATTGGGAAGAGAATACAAAACAATACCATAGAACAAGAGCTAATATAATTGCACCATGGGAATATTACAGAAGAGGTGTAGATGAAATATATTGGCCTTATAATTGAGCGCAGGGTCACAGCCAACAAGTCGCAGTTCCAGCAGATTCCATTACATGTGCCTCCAGCTCATTACAGTGCTCTTCTGTGGATTACCCTACAAATGGAGATGAGTTGTCCCATCAAGCAATTCAGTCCTGAGCACTTAGAGTGTGCCACTAAGTGCTGTGTTAAGGACCAATGCACTGAAAGTGATCACTGTCATTCTGCCACGAGTGGCCACAGGCTGTTTTTAGACTATCTCTGTTACAGCCCCATGGATCGATTTAGTTTGGGTTCCAAAAGTGCTCTTTAACATGGCAATAGTTTATGTTATGTCACAAATAAGAGTTGAAGCTGTGCACTGTGTTCATTTTGGAATGCGCGGAGCTTCAGGTACCACAGGTTAAACATTCAGAAGGCTGCAAGTGCCACAGAAATATCAGTTTCCTCAGCAGATGGTCAGCTTTGACCGTAACCTGGCTAATTTTCCTGCTGTGGTAGACATTTCTTTTCATGTCTGGACTGTAATCAGAGTGGTCCACTGGGCTTCCCTGTTCGGTTGCCGTGGAGAATGTGTCAGTCGTAGGTAAGGCAAACAAAGGACACCTCTGTCTCGGCCTTATGTCACTCGCCGGGTAAAATAACAACCACTCACTAACTTATGTGTGCAAGGGGAAATCACTAGGGTGTGCGTTCCAGATTTACTGCACCACTTGCGTTTATTCTTTGCATGTGTGTAAGAGGGGGATTTAAATGCTGTTGCGTGCAAGTGTGCGAGTTTCTGTCGCTTGCAGTTTTCCGGTGATGTTTTATATTGCTTCTATGTCTAGTTAGCGTCATAGCAAATATACATTACATGTTAAAGTCATTGTTACATATCAAGTGTTCTATCACAGTTAAGTCTATCATTTTGTAATGTAATGTCATTCTTCTTTTATAGTTTGATATTTCTGTTCAGGCTGCTAAATTGAGCGGAAAATAGGCAAGCAAATGTAAGTTACCCAACTCGCACTTCCCTAAAGTTGGTGAAATTGTGAGAATGTGTTTCAGTGCCCACTTCTTTTAAAAGTACAGTACTAGTCAAAACTTTTGGACACACTTTATTTTTGTAGAACACAACAAAAGACCTCAAAACTTTAAACAATCTAAACAGAATTACTTAAAAAGTCTCACAAATAATAATCAGTATTTCTAAGATTTCCTCATCCACCGGCGTCTCTCTCTCTTTGTGCTCTCCACAACTACTTTCAACTGATTTTATGTCTCTTTTTTTATAATAAAATGTGGTCAAGAAGAAAGCCTCTTGTACATTCTGTGTAAAAACCACCAAGTGAATACAAAAACCGGTCTGCAGCAAACAAAATACCACACAACTGTGGCCCAGCTTCACCGTTGAGCCAAAAGCAATGAATTTCCTATTGACACAACAGAATGAGTCAAACACTGAAGAGAAACAGGAGACATAAGTGAAGCCACTCACCATTTTGAGAGGCCCAAACCAGCTTGAATCAGTGTGATGGAGTTCAAGATGGAGTGAGTCAGGCTGTGTATTCCAAGTTTAATATCCTTGATGCTTCAAGAGTGCCTCATTGTGTAACCCGTTCCTTATGGTTTGGCTTTGTTTCAAAACTGCTTTGCATACGCTTCTTCCCCTGCTGCTATCCTAACTCGCAGACTGAACAAAGTGTCTACGAAAGAAGCTCCTTCTGGCCGTTGGCCTTTAAATACGGCGGGCACGCTTGGCTTCAGCGACATGTCCTATCATTGAGCTGGGGTTCACAGGAGGAGACGGCGGTCACAGCCTCGCCACAGAGCTGTCATGTGGGGAGGAAAACAGAGCAGGATGGGTACTGTGTGAGGGGTTGGGTGGGAAAAAAAGTGGGAAGCAGGCTGTGCCGAGCCATGGACCCAACATTCCCATCCCACACACAGTGGGCTGGCTCAAAGTGGGCCCTTGTACATGGACAGAGGACACCCACACAAAGCAGCAGATAATGACTGATGTGAACAGCTATTGCTTGAGAATTTGGTGAGTATTCCTCCAAGTATGATACAAAGCTGACATTATTTGTACGCCACTCTATTACCAACATAGTTGATGGTTCACACATAAATGCTAGGAGGCTGGTTAGCGTATCCTTTCTATCTAGTACTTTCTTTACTTCTTTATTTTACAGATACAAGTACGATGTACTAGCTGGTAGGGGTGTAACGATTCGTTTGAACAACGATTTGATTTGATTCATGATTCGCGGCTACCGATACGATTCAAGAACGATTTTAGTTCATTTAGAACAATACGATCCAAAACGATCCAGTGACTTGAAATCGATTCAGTAACTTTTTAGCCAACAATTAAACCAGTGTGACTGAAATAAATACCTACGCAGTGTTTCCTCCACATTCATTTAGGAGTGGCAGGCCGCCAACAGATAACTATCTTGTTAAGTATCTACTCTTTGGGGTTCTTATTCTACCTATTACAGTTACTTTGTAAACTTCCTCAAATATCTCGATCCGCTGGACGGCGCTCGGTTTATCAATAAAGAAGGAGGTTATTATGGCCCAGAAGTTTAACACCACATGTCCGTTTCTGTTTATTCTCTCCCCTTTTGAGCGTTGACGTTCTCACTACACTGGTCTGTTGACGAAATCACATGACGGTGGTGACCAACGCTGCACGTTAAATTATCCGACATTTCAGTTGTTTTCTTTTTGCTCACTGTGTGTCACTGGTGGGACGAAGAAAGGAGACGTGAAGGCGAATGTTAGCATTAGCATATACATTAATTTTGCCGTTGATGTTAGCCGGAAGCTAACATCAATGGTATATAAAACTAATTTGTAAATTTTGTTTGGTCAGTTTTACAGTGTTTCTCAAGTAAATACTCTAAGTGGATCCTCTGACGTGCTTAATCCAATGCGTTATTTTCTAGTATCGACACAATCGAGTGATTACCTTTTAAATCGATATCAGATCGATGTGTGTCGTCCGGAAGGCCAAGTTGCCGAGCACAGATCGATTTAGTTGGAACGTGGGAAAATAAATCGATTCATCGATGTAGTAGATGAATCGTTACACCCCTACTAGCTGGTGTTGGATAATTTGCGCTTAGTTTTACAAGCAGAGAATACCAAATTGCCCATCATTTTCCTGAATTGCATTAATCTTGATTCACCAATGAAAGGCTTGTACCCTTGATCTGAAAGGTGATTTGAAAATGATGTAAATATAGTAATTTATTCTTACTTATTAGGTGGAGGCAGATGCTGAAAATAAGCAGAGGAAGCACACAACAGCCCTCGTGCCCATTATCTCAGAGAGGCTAAATGCAGAGCATTCCACAGATAACATTGGCATGGGTAACTTATTTTAAGTGTGGAACCCTCTTTTGGTCAGGGGCCTGACTCTCACTTAACTATTTGCTTGGTATGCTAACAGAGTTAGATCTGTATAGTTTGGAGAGATTTCACAATTTTCAGTATAATAAGTACTTTGCCGTCCCTTGTATTGTATATAAACTCTAACTTGGGAAGCGACTCCTCTGGCATGTTTAAACGGTGCCTGTTTGTGGGGACTGTTTTTCCATTTTTGTTGAGATTTGTTTAGTTTGGTTTGTTTGGGTGTCAGGTGACAACTGAACTTCACAAAGTCATAAAAATAAATCCAACTCCAAGTCAACTGCATGACAGTTTGCTAAATCTGTCCATTGTACAACCCTTATTTGATCCTTTGGGTTGTATACATTTTATCAAAGGAAGTTTTTCCACTGAATCCATTTCATATACAGTAACATTATCCAGCCACATTCTAAAAAGATCCACTGACAACAGGAGCTTTGTTTATGTCATGTAGTTTTATTTCTGGGGAGGTGGGGACGTACAGGGGCAGGGTACGTGTGGCTCTGCTTAGCGTAGCTCTGACACTTGACCATAAATCTGGCTTGAGAGTTGATCAGTGAGTTGATCATTCACTCCTCCGCAGCGCTACTGGACTACCTGGGGATCAGATAAATGAATGACTTCCAATCTGGAAAGTCTGGACACAGACCAAACCTTGTGGCTACCAGCATTCCATTCAGCACTGGATAACGCAAAGCTCACACTGAGAAAAAAGAAGACAGCTGAGGAAATGGCTTGTCACTACAGACAAGCTGCCAGTACATTTATATTTCAAGCACAACTGTCCTTCTCCAATGTTCTCTCCTCAGCTGGTCATTCTAAAAAGTATATTTAAGGCACTACTGCTATGTTGTGCTATCTCAGAGCTCTGCCAGGAACTGCACATTCAGCCAAACTTTAGCAAAACATGTATGTTTGGAACAAACAGAAGTTTGTTGCTACATTTTCTACTGTGGAAACTTTTTGACTTTCGAACCTATGGTATTTGACAAACAAATCAAGCTGATCTGGGTTAAAAAACATGATGTCATAACATTGGTTATTTGACCTGAATTTCTAAAAAATATATCCTTTAAACTGGAAATGATTCATTTATTTGGCCACTTGGAGGTCACATCCAGCAATAACATCGGAAGTTATTGTTACTAAGCATTTGGCAACGATCAGTCAAATATTGACTTTATTTTAGCTCTGTTTTGTTTTGTTTTTTGTGTCTAACTACTCCTGAGGAAACTATGTGGTGGTTAAGTTGCTAAGTGCTCTCTTATGTTCACCAGTGACTTGCAGACTGTGTCCATACTGATGAATTTCGGTTCTGCCCACTATGGACAAAAGCAGAACTAAAATAATATAATTAGGCCAAAGCTCTATGTACACATTGTATTTTAATAGCAAGTTTTAACTAATTATTTCTGTCTCTACCTGGGTTTTCTGCCGATCCGCCAAAATGAAACGTCTTTCTCATCTTACCTCAATCACTTGTGACATAGTGGACATCACGATTAACTCCACATTCTCCTAATAGTCCCAATAGCCACAGTATGTATTACCTCGAATACACTTGCCTTTAAAGACACACAACACCATAACCTGCCGCAACGCCACTGCAGCTGTGTGGCTAATGATAGAAAAACAGTGTCAACATCTTGACACGTCTCAGGGTGATGGTGACAGGGGCTTCAGGAGCGTCACAGGTTTGAGCGTGACACACCGTGATGTCAGGAATAAATGTGTGGGAGGACGGAGAGGAAGCACCGTTTCCATTTCCGTGTATTTTTACTTCACAACGTGGCTATAGAGTGTTTGGGAAGGAGAGTGAGAAGAGCCTAGAAAGTTGATGCGGAGATGATGAAAAAAGTGACAGTTGGGAAATGTACAGTGGACCTTTCAAAGCACTCCTGTTACATAAGCACTCCTCGAAGGACAGCAGTTTTTCCAAGTTAGAGTTCAGTCGTACAAATTTTTATCTTTAAACTCATTAATAGTTCTCAGTGCTACAATAAGCCACACTGGCGTCCTTATTATTTAAATACTTGATGGTTGACTTGGGTGTTCTAGTTTAGGTTTCTGATGTATCTATGGTGTACATGGTTGAAGGGATCAGGGATGTGCCTCTCATGCCCTCACACACAAATAAAAAATGAATATAAAAGTATTAAAACAGTAAGCATAGAAAGATGTGACAGAACTGACTGAACTATTGTCTACAATTGGTTAAGATTTGAACATACATAAGATGGGAAATGAGAGAGTTAGGGCACATCAAAAGTTTCTATGTGGATGGCACAGAAAGAAATAGTTCTGGTTTGTGCGATGAAAGTGTGTCAAAGTTCCCAGTGGTGATGCGATGAAAAAGTATTAGAATGAATTTAACTTATGAACTAAAAAAAACATTCTGGAACAGAAAGGAGATAGATACTCGTTCAGTGTCTGTCTTCATTCTCTACAGATATGATGGACTTGGTTGGCAGGTGAAATAGTCTTGTAAGAGTGTACATGACAGCAGCGCCATTGTACTTCCATCAATCATGCTGTACCCATCTGCCGCTAACCAGGACGTTCAATGGGTCCAAAAGAAAAAAATGTTTCATGACTTTCCCAAGGAGACATTGGCTGAGTAAAAAGTTTTTAGCATATTTAGAAAAAAAAAAGAATAGTTGGAAAGTAACTTTATATCATTTGTGGTGAACAGTGCAATGCTTTTTCCATCTTAACATCAGACACTTAAAAAGCTATTGTTAGCACGGCCTATAGTAAAACCTACTCTGTAAAAAGTTCAGTAGAAATTAAACAGGTTTTCATTTTTTGTCTAGCATGTCTACTTTAATTACCTTTTAAACTCTCCGTATGCACCAGTATGGGATGAGAAAACTCTAAGTACTTCCCCAAGGACACACTCCTACTAAACTAAATGAGAAGATTCCCTTGTAAGGCCAAAAAACAGGGCAGACTATTTAAGTCTGGGAGCATTCTTTATTTTGGCATAATAATATGAAAATGAAATGCTTTCCCCTCATTGCGTTTCTAGGCAACCTGTGTCGCTTATGGAGATGTGATCAGTTGGGGTCAAGTTGCACACACACACATATACACGGACCTGTAGCCCGGTCTCCTTCTCGGATTAGCCTCCCTGTTAAATGTCATACTAATTAATGAGGACAGATCACTACAAGTAATAGCTGTTACACTTCAAGGCAGCAGTGATCACATTAGCTCCTCATTCCTCAAACATCAAAGGAGCTTTATGCCCCCGAAGAGATTCAGCTCAGCTACATAAACAACTATATGGCTTCACCACAAGTCTGCTAAAGTGAGCACGCCATCGTCTCTGTATTTTATGGTCTACTGTAAAACTACCCATAATTCTCAATTCTCTCCAAAAAAGATGATAGCAGCACCATACCTCCCGAGGGTTCAAGAAGCAAATTACGCAAGTTACTCCAAGGGAAATATCCAAATGCATTTTAGCCTCCCAGGTCCATCGACAGTCAGTTGAATGAATAACAAGGGGATGTCAGACGGTGCAAAAACACAACATCCAGGGCTAGCCAAGGTTTTGGAGTAGAGCACTAGAAGCAGCTTCAACAGGCCAAAGAGACTGGAACTGGATCCTGACTCAGCCTGGTTCAGTGAAGAGGATTGTGTGGGTACCTGACACCGGAGCAGTAACGGCCAGCAAAACATCAGGAGCTGCTTAATAATGAATGAGCAAAGCCTGTAGAGACGTACCACACACACACACACACACACACACACACACACACACACACACACAGAACACATGGCTAATAGGGAGTCACACTGACATAATTGGAGACGGTCTTACAGCGTGGTCAGGTAAAAGTGGAGTATATGACTATAATCAGTCGAAGCAACTTGACACATGTTGCCAAGAAAGTAGTCTGTCATCACCCTGCAGCAGTTTACTTTACACGTAATGGGCCACAAGTGTGTTCATGGTGGTTCATACTGAGTAAGGTTCTGTCATTTCAAAAAAATCAGGCGTTTCATTATAACCGCCTGTCTAATTATTCTGTAAGTCTCCCTTGTGCAACTGAAACAGTTGTGACTCATCAGAGAATGGTCATGGGCCTTCTGAGGGTGTCCTGTGCTGTCTGGCAACAGTATGTTGTTAGTGGGGGGTCTTCATGGCGGGCCTCTGTGGATCAGGTGGGTTCCAGTGCATCCCAAAGTTACTTGATCACTTTGGGATCTAGGGAATTTAGATTGCTTTTTTTGTGTGTGTGTCTGTGTCAGGCTGTATCCGGATGGCTGCTGCCATTAAGGAGTGTCATTGTTATGGGGTGGGGGTAGCCTGCTCAGGTCTGGGTGTTGTTACATTTCTAAGTAACATCCACATGAATGCAATGTCCAAATGTTCCCCAGCAGAACACTGTATTGTCACAAGATGGTCAATGTTATTTACTTCTTCTGTCAGTGGTTTTAATGTTGTGGCTGAACGGTGCAAGTTGTTTCACTGTCTCAGCACAGTGCAAAAAATAAATAAAACAAACATGACAGAAGATTTGTTGTGGAGCTAAAAATCTTGAAGATCACTCAGTGAAAATCCAGTGAGAATTCTAAAATAACAAGATTGATGGGTGTTGTCTGTATGACTAAACCCCAACCACACCCACTTCAGAAACAGCCTTTGATTGGCTGAGAAGAATTCCTCGTGGCAAAGGAGAGGGGAAAACCCAATCAGGGACTAGAATCAGCCAGCTCCAAGTAACAAAAGTAGTCCTCTTTTTCCTCTATGAAACTTCAGCTGAGTCAGTTCAGTGCCACGAAAACGCTGACAAAAACTGAGACTGAAATCAGGAGATGCAAGTACATGCATGATTGGAGAAGCTGGCATTTCAAACCCCAAATTAAGTGAACACACAAAATCTAAAATCCAAAACCAACGTCAAATCTGACCACAGTGTCATCAGATAACTTTCCAGTGTCTCTAAAGACAAAAACTGGACGACACTTAGTATTTCCTGGAGAACTGCATGCTGAAATATCATCAGTTATATTGTTTATTCAGTGCAAGCATAAATACTGTATATTCCACAGTGCAGAAGAGCACACATTAACACTTCAGGATGGTTTTGACAAGAGTTCTGATTATAATAACAGCAAAAATAACACACTGGTTTTGAGTACACCAGTAGAAACCAATATGTTCATCATTCTCTGCACGAGTTGTGACACTACCTGTCTTCAACTCACAACTTTACTGTCGCTTTGTATCTCAGCACATTCTTAGGCCAAAAATATCATGTTCATGAGACACCGCTGAGAATATATCCTTGGCTCTCATCCAGCTCAGAATCCTTAGGAATTAAATCCATTTTGAGTTTTAAAACTCTTGAGGTCATGCCATCTCCATGTACCAGTACATGTAGTAAGACAGAAAGCAGGGGTGTAGCAAGCCCAACTATCGACGAGGGGGCCTTAACACCTGACAAATTTCAGACTTTAGGATGAATGTAGTACAGGGAGCTTTCAGTTGCCTACCTACTACCTTCAACACAGCCTCTGTTAGAGCTGTTAAAATGTCTTCCTCCTCCTTAGATGCCATTTCCTGTGGGGTACCACCAGGTTCCACATTAGGACCTATGCATTTTCCTTGTATATGCTTTACCGGTAGTTTATTTGAGAAAAAAACTCTGGTTTAGCTAGTTTCTGCAATTGCCGTGTAATGTCCTGGTGGGAAAAGAACATTTTGTTCAACTTTATCATAATTAAGGCCTGCATCTTTTTCCTAATTGAGGTGACTGCTACTCACCTCAATTAAGCTTCAGTGATTAATGAAAAAGTAAGATCATATCACTCCTGTACTGGACTCTCTTCATTACAGATTTTAATTGGTTCTGAAACTCTCTTCACATACTACCACGTCCACCTGTTAAAACACTGGCATTTGAACATAATCTGATGTTTTGCATAATCGTCCTTTACCACCCAGTTAAACAGCGAAGCTCCCAGGATGAGTGGAGGAACTACAGGGCAAACTGGGAACTATCATGGTGAACTGAACTCCCGGTTGCTTTAGTGGCGCTACTCAAGCTCAACATTAGATCTCAATAAAACCACAAGAGAAAACTCCATAAAATAACAACTGCACAAGTTGGCTAGGGTGCGCTGTGGGCTTAAAGAGTCCATAAAAAATCAGAGGGTTCCACATGGTAATGCACTGCATACATCAAAGCACAAATTATTGGGACTAACATGTGCCTCCTCTTCCTTTTTTTTATTTCGGCTAAACTAAGTGATCCTTACACTCAAGCTATACATTTGGGAGATGCTGTAACATTGCAATAAAAATCTTGAACATTGAGGACAACATTACTGATAAATTCTTGAGAAGTCTGTGTCATCATCTTGCAGGTTGGACTTCAGAAATGTGGCCGAATGAACCTTTTGAAGCAGATTACCAACAGCAGCAGGAGCTCCCAGTGCTCTGCAGTATGGCAGGATCTCCTCCTGTCAATCACGCAGAGAGTGACCTCATGGCATTTATGTCACGCAGCTCCTTCAGTTAGATGGACAGCAATGGAAATGGCATTGGCCTAGTTACGGTCCAGAGCAACATGTCTAAAAGGCCATGCATAGGAGTGAAGCATGATCCATACACACAGAATTTATAGTCAGCTGTCTGTCTATCTATCTCCGCCCACGGGCACCTAGGATGTAAATTCATGACCTCATATCCAGCACCCAAACCATAAATAATCCTTGAACGTGTTGCAGATCTAGACCTGCATTTGAGTTCGTGAGTGACCTGATATTATGGAGAAAAGGAGAGCAGAGAGGAAGGGGGGAAGACGCAATAGCAACAATTCCTTGCGAGTCAACCCTACAGCTGTTTGGCATTAAGAGGGGGGAGTAAATTAGGTGGGCTGGGTCCATGTGTGGGTTTAAAGGATAGGGGAGGAAAGAGTAAGAATCAGGGGTGGAGGATAGGTTCACGGCTTGGATCTAAGCAGAGGAATAAAAAAAAAAACACTTCAGCACAGGGTGGAGTTTTTCAGCACTATGGGACACACACCGGGTCGCAATGTGATAAGTAAATATCGGCTGCCAAAATCGCAAAGTGTGCAAGAAAAGCTCCAAATGTGCCCGGTGAGCACACACGTGGCACTTCAAATAGCCATTTCAGTGGTATTTTTCCACTTCAGGCGTGATAAGTGAACACATGGGAGAGTTTTTTTGGGGGGTAATTAGATTTGGAAAACAGTCTGCCATGCCTCATTTAAGATATACAATATAATCTCAATAATAATACTGTCAGAATATTTGTCATTTATACTTGTGTCATTTGGTTTTGTGGTTTCATTGATTTTCTCTAGTTGCATCAAACAAAGGACATTAAATCATGAAAAATATATATTTGCAGTTTCAAAGATACAAACAAAATATAATTATGGAAACTGATGTGTTATTTTCTGTGAAATTATAAAAGACCTCTTTTAATTCAGTCAAAAGACAGAGTGTTCCATATTTCAGAACCAACATATTTAACTCACAGTTTGGTGACCACAGTATCTTGCAATAATCTGCTAAAAGGCACAGCAGTTAGTTTTACACCTTCAGATACCTTCTCTGAGTTTCCATCCCTGCTGCATGAAACTATGTGAGCAACCAACTGACAGCCTTGGAGAGAGTGCGGGGGTTATCCAAACAGAAAATGACACCACTAGAGAGAAGAAGTAGTAACTCCTCAAGACTCCCTGAGGTGCTCTCTGCAGCATCAAGACTTTTTCAAAAGGAGGAGGGAGTGGTGACCTTTCTGTCTTCTGTGAATCTCACAGCAAACAGAAGCACAGAACTACTGAAGTCTCCATTTCCTCTCATGATCTCCCCAATGGGCCGTAACAAGGGCCACGGAGCAAATACAGTAGATGGTAATCGCCGCAGAGACAGATAAACAGGCTGAAGCTCAGTAAGCCATGACCTCCCCTCCAATTAGTAGATGGAGATGTGAAGCAAAGAACTGAGCAAAGGAAAAGAGGTCACGGCAAGAGAGGCTTCAAGCCGACGCTCCAATTCAACCAGTCTGATATTGATTTATCCCCCAGCCTTGGGCCGTGTATGGTTGCCATATCGGGCCCACCTACACAAAAATTTATACCTGCACTCTCCTAATTGAGTCCCCACTTTGAAGAGAGCGTCTCTACTGAGTCATGCCGTCACAGTGGTGTGTCAACAGCCACCACTAACCGCAATAAAGCAGTGTCAAACATGTGCATGTGAGACACGTGCAGACTCCTGCTGACTGTTTTGTAAAAATATCTCAGTCAGCAAAGGCGGCTTGGCTTCCAAATTGTTAGACAATATTTATTAGCACAAAGGTTTGCTGATTGCTATTAGACACAACTTTTAGAAGTTATTTCAAGTGCTGACGTATAAAACAACACCAGGAAGTTTGGTTAATAAACTTCTTTGATCACAGTTGCTCCTAGCGGTGAAAACTGCCTCTTTGACTCATGTGGGAGACAGGCTTCTGGCTCCATGCTGGTGAAGATCCATCAGAGTCGGCCACATGAAGGAAGCAGCCAGAGGCACTAATGTTTCTGCAGGCATGCAAGCACGGACAGACTGGAACATACAAACACCTCTGGAGCTTGACCAACACAACAGACCTGTGAACACTAATCGACCCTTGACAGAGCTGCCTAAACACTTTAACGGTACTGTACTTCAGCGTGTTAATATCAGAAATGTAGAAACCTTTTGTGGTAAATATCAGATTTAGTGAGTACCTTGTTAGCTAATAGCCAAAGAGTTTCATTTTAACGCTCCTGTTCAGACCACCAGCCCTTTTCTGTATTAACTAACTTGGGAACAAACATGTTGAAATGAGGTAAATCAGAGGCAGGTGTTTAATATTAATACTAATAACTCACCCAGTGACAGCTGGGATAGGCTCCAGCCCTCCTGCGGCCCTCTAGAGGACAAGCGGTTATAGAAAACGAATGAATGAATATACTTTCAGATAAATCTGTGGGATCTCATTTGAAGGTGACCTTACTTGTTCGACCTTTAAACCAAAGATGGAGGTGGTGCACTAAGACATGCAGACATGTTTCCAGCACAGTCAGCTAAGAAGACTGCAAATGGTGTAAAATACGGTTTCGTTTTGAAGTTTTTAAATGAAAAACAGGCTTTGGAAGTGTTTTGTGAGGTATTAAATTAAGGCTTAATACATAAAGTACACTATCTGTTGGTATTGGGTCATGATTGCATCTTTACATAAATCATTTGTTTACTTGTTGAACCATTTAGAATTTTACTCATGTTTCTATCTCTGTGAGGACCTTCCAACAATCTCCACTAAGTTCCTAATTGTAACCCTTACCTGAGCCTTAACCACAACCTAATATTAACTTTTACACTAAAATGCTAAAATGTTGCCCCTCAATGTCAAGATATCCCCGCAATGTTAGGATGTCATTAAAAACTTCCTATATACAACTTCATAAAGCCAAATAACACATACATCAGAGGACATTGGACTTTAGTGCTGTGCCCAAAGACACCTCAACCAACACATACATAGAAGGACCCAAAACACAGACAGTGACCCTTGATATTTATGGATGGTGCACTCAACCTGCAGAGCCACGGTCCACCATCTCTGTTTTACACCCTTGAGTATTAATTTAGAACGTTTACTGTCCTTTATATAACCCTCTTGATGACGTTTTCATGTCACCTTTGGCTGATTTTTCATAATGAATTACATCTTTCCATTTGCTGAAGAAAAGTATAGGTGAATTTGGAATGGAAGCCCAATGGTTTCAAGGGAACAACTGTAATGCGGTCCCTGAAGAAAACACAATTAGTGGGCATTTGGATCAAAACAGACAACAGGCCTAGCTGTGTGAGAAATAGCTTCTGGGGGAACACCAGGTTTGTGGGAGGACAACCAGAGGAGGAGAACCAAAATGACTGGGTCCACACAAATGCAGAGACAAGGGATGGAAAAACAGACAAAGAAATAAACTACTTCATCCCGAAGAAAGAAGCTGCTGAGAGAATGATGGAGTCTTAGTTTTGGAGAAAGAAACAAGTTGTTGCCAACAAATATAAAGAACCTATTATTATAGGAGCAAATATACAGAGAGGGTTTGGCAGTTTTGTAATAAAAGGAGTTGTCACAATCTGCATAAATCCACTTCAGTGTGACCAGGACAGTTTGAGTACACAATGCTTTGGCAGAAAAACAACACAGTTGCACGGAATCAACTGCAGATTCATGTTTCCAACTTTAGCCGTGGTCACAAAGTTCAGTCACACCCACGGTGACAGTCACTGCTCATCAGACTGCACTGGCAATGCTCTCTCTTAATGTCACAGGACAATGGGTGCGGGGGTGAGACTGTGGAGAGACGAGGTTTTTACAGCGGAAACACTGATAGTTCCCGCCCGTCGAGAGAGAACCTAATTAAATAGAATGAGGACACAGTGAGGGCCACACCTGTGAGTGTGGTTCATGTTAACCGCGGCACGCCCTGCTCAGCTGTTCATCAGAGGGAGAAGAATGCATGGCAGAGAATCTCTGAGCGTCTGGATAAGTCCTCACTGGCCACGTATTACAAAAAGAGGCAGCCATTTAAGGCTGTCGTAGCCTAGCCTCTGCTGATGCTGAAGCTTGCTTAATACCAGCTTTAAGTCTAGCTTGCTTACTTCATCTTATAACAAGCGATGATAGACTTTCATTTGCTGCAGGAACTGTAAACCATAGCAAATGATAGCAGCAATCAACTATAAACAGCCTTAGCTCACAGGCATGTTCCAACTGGCAGTCATTTTAAATTACGTGTAATGTAAGCAGTCTCCAAATGCAAGGCTAGCTAGTGCAAGCAAGACACCGAAGATACCTTTAGAGTGTAGCATCAAGCCTAAACATCCAAGATATTGATCTGGTCAGTTAAGTAGCAGAAGAGGTTGTTAATCAGTGTCAGTTTCTAGTGTTAATGAAATTAACAACAGGTGCACTAGAGGGTCAGCAATGAGATGGCCCCCAAACAGGAATATTTTTACAGGTGGAGGCTACCGACACATTTTCCCTCCTCTCCCTCCTAGTTTTTCATTTGAGCAGTTTGAGTACCATGCACCACACTGTTAGATGAACTACAGAACGGCAATCAATGCCAGCCCCAAATCATCAGCCATAACATTGTGACCATCGTCCTAATATTGTGTAGTTCTCCCTTGTGCCTCCAAAACAGTCGTGTCCCATCAGAGAATGGGCATGGTCCTTCTGAGAGTGTCCTGAGGTGTCTGGAAACACAATGTTGTTAGTGGGGGTCTTTGAGGGGAGGGGCCTCTATGGATCATCCCACAGATACTTGATCAGTTTGGGATCTAGTGAATTTTGGAGGCCAGGTCAACACCTTGCACTGTTCTTCATGTTTTCTGAGTTGTTCCTAAAGCGTTTTTGTGTCTGTGTCACACTGCATCCTGCTGGGGATGGCTGCTGCCATCAAGGAGTATCATTACTATGGGGTGGAGTTGCCTGGTCTGGTCTAGGTGGGTGGTACATGTCTAAGTAACATCCACACAAATGCCAGGTCCTGTCAGTGGTCATAATGTTTGTCTACTGTTGTTTGATAATTGTGTGGGACATCATGGCTTCTATGGTTTGGTTGACATATTGTTAAAAAAAAAAAAAAAAAAAGAGGAAGATATAAGTTTCATTGTTCAGATTCAAACATCTGAGTCAGATGTACTAACACATGTGTAGCATATACACTCTTTGTCTATGAACGCACACAGACCAGACTACACATGGAAAAACATAATGACACATCTCTCTTGTAATCTCTAATTGTCTCCCTCACCACCACATCACACACACAGAAGCTGGTAGTAAGGGCATGTGGTAGCTGTGTCCTCATCATGACCACCATCTTCACAGTCATCTTTGTTATTTTCCACAGTCTCAGCTTCCATTGCTCCCACACAAACCAGAGCAGCCCTCTACAAACCATTACAGCAACAATTGCGCTGAGCTCCAATGTGACTCAGTACAAAAACATATTTTCCATCTTAGAACACTGTGCAGTATCCTGAACGGACCGTTCACACTTATTTTGATAGCATCAGTTGGCAAGTGCAGGTTGCAGCCGTGTACTTTGTCGACATAATTTACAGATTTAAGTAAAATGGTAAAATACACCAGTAAAGTCAGACGGTGAATGACAGCATGTTACTGCGTATTTTAAACATGACTATGACACACAGACATAACGTAAGTTAGCAAAATGTTGAAGCCATAAAGTGTTACGTGACTAATAGTTGTGTGACTCAATAATACATTTAATTATCGCCAGATTCATATAATTGTATCTTGTTAATAATCTGTGATAAACCTTAGAAATAAGCAGACAAGCAAAGTTAGTGACTCGCTGGTTAACATAGTGAAGTATCTGGCAGCTTAAACAACAGATAAGCATTGGTAGAGACCCAAAACTGAGCTAAAATGAGAATAAATTCACTGAGTGAGCTAAAGGTCACAATTAATGATTGCTTTACTATCTTTCTGCTAGATGTGCTATTACGCCACCATCCACCTAAAAGGACCTAAAGTCCCAGTTATACTTCATATCTTCATATACTTCAAGTTATTAAACCTTTGTTGGTAAACTTTCTATCTATACTCTTTAATATCTTAGAAGTTCTATCTGGCAAAGATGATACAATTGGATCACTTACTAGAGAGACCTATATAAGAATGTAAGTGTCTTTAATGCTCTTTTCATATGAGAATCTTACACACAGTCTTTACACAGTCTTCTAGGGCTGTGTGTGTTTGCAAACTGCAACATGTCCCTAAGGGTCACAGCATTAGTGGGATGATGAACTGCCTGGACTGTTACCGGCCCCCGTCTGTCATTCCCAATGCACATGAGAGCGTGCTGCGTGCATGTTCCAGGACTGAACTCACTGGCCAACCCCAACCAAGTACATTAGTTAGTTAGCCAGACCCTAGCACCTGGACCCCTTGATCAAATCAGGTGCATGCTACTCTAGTCTGTCGTGCGATCACAAGTTTTCCAAAAGTGAATGAAAAGACTCAAAGTTCCTCCCACCATTGCTTCACCATTCCCAGACGATGAGATTAGAGGGAACTTACCCATTCTCTTGGACAGCGCCAGTTCAAATGTTTCCGCTTGGGTTCATGGTAACTGCTCGCTGTTGTGGTCCTTGTCCCTGCAAACCCTCTGTCTCGGTCCACACTTTCATTCACTCTGACTTAGTCTCTGTGTTGCTCTGTGAGAACAGCTGGGCCAACCGCCTCCGAAGCCTGCTGGAGTGGAACTGCTCACAGTCTGAACGTGACCGGCCTTAAAGGTTTTTCTTGGGGAGAAAAAGCCCACATCCCACTGTCAGTCATGCAGCGGAGCATAGTTGCAGCTGGGCTGCCATCCAAACAGACATGAAACTATTCTATTTCGGTCTGCCATATGAGCAGTTGTGCTGTTCAGAGGAGGGGGGCAGAAAGATTCTGTGGTGGAGCATGTAATTGCAGAGTGACCAGTTATGGTGAGATGTAATTGCAGACCTCATCATATGGGGAGAAACTGCCAACAAGACAAGGTAAAGGACTTTAAATAAGAGTTTGGAGAAAAAAAAGAGAGAAACAACACAGACCACATAAATAAATGAGGAGCTGGGTTCCAGATGTGGCAGAGAAGGGAGGGAGGGGTAGAGAAGAAAGAGAGGGAGGGGCAGAATAGAGGGCCAGATGAACTGCCGTGGCAGCAGAAAGAAATCCCATTTCTGACCCAGTGAAAGGGTGTTTACCTTCCCAGGAACAGTCGCACAAAATGGAAAGGGGGATTGGGGAAGGTGAAAGGATGTCGGACCCAGTCTTATGTTGTTTCTGGACGTTTACCATGAGTGTTCCTGGGTGTCTGGTTTCACGGCAGCCTTGGAAATGACTACCTTATGGAAAAACTGGGAGCTTTAAAAATGAGGAAGGAAAATGAAAATATAAACTGAAGTCGCCTGGTTCCCATTACAGCAAGACTCAGCTGGTCTGTGTTGCTGCAACTAATATCACAACGTATTCTTGAGTGAATAATTACCATATGATTATGTTAAGCAGGCTGCTACCCACATGCACTCCCATGTGCTTGTATGGGCCTGTTACACTGTATAGAGTCAATAAATATTAGCATTAACCTAAATCGGAACACAAGCAGATAATTTCCTCACAAAATTTACCTCATTTCCTGACAAAAGCAAAAGGATAGTGCTCACTGAGGCAGACTGAGGGGCACATTAATCTGTGAAGAGATCATTCTGAGCTCGACATGATTACTGAAAGGATTATTTATTTCAAATCACACTTCTACACACACCAAATGACTTTTGAACGATTTTTGTATAGTTGTTGCACCTTTGATGGCACTCTCAAATGTGTATGCTAAAGGTGGAGCCAGGAGGCAATTCGCTTAACTTAGCATATCCAAAACAGGAAACTGGTCCGCTAGCTCTGCTACCATCACCTTATGTAGCCAACCAGTTAGGACATTCTGATTTGTGAACACAAACTGTGAACACAAGCTGGGGGGCAGGTAGCATATATTGAAATAACCAGCAGCTAGCAGTCTGCATTAGTCTTTAGTGAAGAGCTAAGACTATCTAGGAAACTAGTAAAACTTCAAATTGTTCAACTGTTCTGAACTGTCTTCTCGCAAATCGCACTGATCAGTTTGTTCAAGGTTTTTTAATTCCTGATGGCCGTGTTGTGAAAATATCATATGCATTGGATCATTGGCCAACAATCATCCATTGGCTTGAGGCATCACCTAACCCTATGGACAAGCTGTTTACATCTGTTTCAATAGCTTAATGCTAAGCTATTCTTAACTAGCTCTATGAAAATAGCTTCAAACATTTGCTCATATTTAGCAAAACACACGAGTTTCTTTATTATTTATTTTATTTTATTTTTTTAATTAGATAGAGAATTTGTTTAGCAGCATTTGCCAAACACATTTATTCCATAAGGCTTAAACATTGACATTAACATTGACAAAAGTTGCTGGTCAAATTTCAGATGTGGGTTGATGCCGTATTGAAAAGTTGCTTACCACAAAGAAAGTGCCGGTGATCACTATGGAGATGAAACCAATACATGTTCAGCTTCCAATACCTCAGGGTCAGGACAGTAAAGCCCAGGAACTAATATTTTTTTCAGAAACAGTGCTGACAGAAATATTAATAGCCTACAATAAGTTACATAAGCCAGAGGAACATCATGACTTCATGACATGTCGTCATAACTTCAGCTCTCCCTTTCCCAAAATCCCAAACTGTTCCTTTAAAATATTAAAAGGAAGCATCTTCCAAAGCCTCAGGTTTTGAAATGAGTTTGCGGTGCAAGTTTCTCGGAACTGGACTGCTGGCACGTCTTCTCTCTGGCGATGGGGGCTCACTTCTTGGTTTCTCTTATACGAACCGTCTAATTCCCCACTGGAAGGGCCCCATTCAAAGCAGCTGTGTACCATTAGGACTGCTATTCTCATTGGCATGGTGGGATTGTTAGATTACTGCTGAGAAAGAAGCTTAAAACCAAACCGACCCCACGAATCAGACCTCAGCCTCCCGTCCCCCTCAATTATCAGAATATAGAGATGTTCTTTTCTTTTTTCCACCTCGGTCACGCAGGAAAAGTTTCCAAGTGGATTCCAGCATGGCTCCAAGTTCTTTACAGATTTTCTCCAGACAGACAAACAGACAGACAGATAGTGAGACACGGAGTGGAAAGACTGCAAAAACAATTGACAGATGAGGGTTTTAAGGCTTGAGGGGGGAAAAAGCACAAATCCCCTTCTCTGTTTGTACTCCGATAGCATAAGTTCACATATTAGTCATACATATCCTCTCATCTGGGAAATAACAAGTCATCCAGATGAACAGTTGGACTTATAACTGCTCATTTACTGCTCCAAGTGTCTACAGTGTGGATCCAGCGATCCTGCTGTTGACGGTTGCTGTTTTTCCCTCATTTGCCTTTACACTTGATGCGATGTATGACAAAAATACATTTATTTTCTGTCACTGACAGCTCTTGCATGCATGCGCCCGGTACACAAAGTAACGAATATCCTGCATTTGCTCTGGTGCACACTTGGCATTCATCCATGCGACCAAACAGGATCAACTACATCCTGTTTTTCACTTTCACTCTTGTTGAATAGACTCATTATCCCCTCAATTTCCAGACTTGCATCCCATATTTGTCATCCAAAACTGAAGGCCCTTTATTTGTCCTCCCTTAAACCTTAAACTATTTTGTTTTTAGTTCTCTGTGCTTTTTCTGGGAACGCTACACCTCAGATCATTTGAAACCACTGGCAGCACGCACAGGGTGTGTTTTTGTTGGGAAAATACAAAGCTGTAATTTATGTTTTCATGATATTGATCTAATCAAAATGTTTTATTTCATGCTACAGAGCTTGTGCAACAAGAGTAATGTTCTATTTTTCACTAATGATGTTGACTCTTTCTTTGGGTTTTGTAGTTTTCTTTGCAAGTACTTTGCCAAGTAGCTTCCTAGTAAAACCAGTTTTATAGGAGACCACTGAAGAGTACGTGCTCAGTTCCTGGATCCCTCAGCTGGACCAGGACTGTCATTTTATTGGCCAGAGGGAGAAGAGGTTCATACGAGGCCTGATGCCTTTTCATTCATGATACACACGCAGGAGTGTTTATTGGTTTTAAGGCTCACAGTAGTTTTCCTTTCTTCACTTGATTGATCAGTTGTGAAAATAAACCACAGTTGCTACAGAGAAAGTTAAGGAAGTTTTATAATTGCTGGGGACTTTTATTTTTGTTATTTTGGCTTCATCTCTGGAGGCAGATCAGAGAGTCTGCAGAGCCCAGATGAAACCTCTGCCAAGATAATTACTGTACATTGCCATCTATTGGAGTGGTGCTGTAAGAACAACTGCACCCCTAAATGTTCACTCGCTCTGCATATGAATAACCATTCGAGTTGGTAAAAGGCACAATATTTAATATTAATCTAATACCTATACTTGTAAAACAAAGATTTTGCTTCAGTTTAAATGGAGATACCGTCTGACTGTAATCAGTGTTCACCATTAGTAGAGCTAAAGAAGAACAAGTCTGACAGCAGGTATAGCTGTCTTTTATTAGGCAATTCCCCATGCACCTTTTTTTTTTCTTGTATCACGGTGTTTCTCAGCGCATCCAAGCCACCGTGGCATCAGTCTGAAACACTACCACTGAAACGGATGTGTATACACCTACTACGCAACATATTGTGACTGGATTTGATTTTCAGTACTTGGTTGTGTTGTGTGCTACATGTTTGCAGGATGTGATTGTGCATCTGTCAGGTTGAAATGTCGTCAGATGTTTAATCTATGAATTGCACAGTACTCTGCTGCTGTGGGCTTCTTATCATTTATGATTCATGGACAATATTAATAGTACAAATATAAGCTTCTCATGGTATACCCATCCTCTCAGTCGTGCAATGTCTTTCTGTATCTGTTTAAAAACCCTTGAAGAACAACACACGTACCCCAAGCCCGAGTGTATCTAAAATACATTTTAATCTTGCTGAAATTTGTTTTCACAATATCGTTTACAATATTAATCTGTCTTCATTCTCTTCATCCTCGCTCGGGTCTTCGTTAACAGAACTGTACAATCATGTTCATGTAAATTGTTCTACATCAAGGCACAAGACAACAGCCGTTGTGGGGGGGCCTTGGGTAGGCTGATCTTTAATGGCATCCCTCTGGCACACAGGAAAACAGGGTACCCTCAGGAGGATAAGGGAATTATGGGAAATGCAGAGGTACAGATCTGAAAATGGGCATGAGGGGAGAGGGAGAGGAGGCATGATGGGAGAAATGTGCTCTAACGAGGTGAAGGGGTTGGGAAAAAAAATAAGTTGATAACCACTGCTGCTTTCAATTTATTTTCCAATGATACTCATGTATAAAAAAGAGGAACCATTGGGACGTATTTTTTCTTTCTTCGGGAGTTCATTTGTACATGTACATAAAGTGCTTTTTTTTTCTTCTTTTTTTTTCCTCTTATTTGCTAAAAGCAAAAAGTTTCACTAACAGGATGAAAATGGACGGGACAAGATGTCCTGTGGCGATATTTATTTTATTTATTTATTTTTTTTATTATTTTTTTCCCCGTAAGAATATGAAAGAGTGGATAAAGGGCCATTTCTGTGTTTATGTTCTGCTCAATTTTGTCCTAGTTGATTTTTGTTCTCAGGTTTTTTTCTTGACAGGTTTCAACCTCTGAAAGACAAAAAGACAGACAGAGAGAAAGACAATGTAAGGTGTGGCATTCAAAGGGCAACAGCGAGTGCAGCTCATCGCTACTCTATTTACAAATCATTATGGTTGAAATGGGTATCCGTCCTTTTATTCTATTCATTTATTTTGTTCTATTTACCCAGTGAAGGAGGCAAATCAGAGTCAAAAATCAGGAAGGAAAAAGGAAAAAAGGACTTTATTTACCGTGTCCCTGAAGGTGTTGGGGTGCTCACATCTGGATGCTTCTCCTCCGCCTGCCGAAAGCCTTGGCTCCGACGTTGGTGGGGACAAAGTTGCTGTTGCCCATTCCCCCCGACCGGCTGAGGAAGTCTGCCAGGCGGTGAGTCACGCAGGTTGCCGTGTTGCAGGCTCGCTTCTGTGCTGTAACGCTGCTTCAGGAAAGCAAACTGGGGTTAACGGCGAGATCTGGTGGGACATTCATCTATGCTGTACTGAAACACACACCTAAACACACACAGCAGCTGCACATTTTACACATTAAACATGCAAGTGTTAATCGGGTATATTCTCCACTATGTCCGTTCTTACCTTTGCACTTGGTGAGAGTTCCAGAGATTAATTTAGAGGCTCTAAAACGTTTTATTTTAAAATGCTCATACTGGCTCTCCGCATGTACCCACTGACTGTGGTAGTGTCCCTAAGAATGAAAATGCTCTAAGGCTTCCTGGTAGAAAAATACGTTTATTGAACAACAAACATGGTGTCGCATGAGTGGATCATTTATTAATGGTTCGATTAAGTGATCGCTCTCAACTCTGAAATTTCTTGTAACGCCATCAAATGGCTCCACGTACAGTACACAGAGATGGATGTCTGAAACCGGCTCCTGAATTACATTTGTGAAAATGAAGTCTGATTGTCTGGGATAATCAAAAGGGACAAAACATTCTCTGCCAAAAAAAAAAAAAGGAAGGAGAGGAAGAAAAAGAACTGAAAAACTGGTTGCAGTTCAAAGTCTTCTCATGTCAATCAAGCAGGTAAAGTCAGCATGCACTTGCCGATCCGGGAAGAAACTGGGATGAGGAGAGGCAGATGGCAAAGGCAGGAGGAAGGAGGAAAGAAGAGGAGAGGAAATGGGGGAAAGGTAAAAGAGGGGCAGAGGGTGGACGACGAAGGGGTTAGATGTTGTCAAACGTCTCGCCGTAGCTTGCATAGCTGTCGCTCTCAGGCACACTGCGCTTCTTGCCGGGCGTTCCAGCTCCCACGTTCGTGCGAGGGAATGTCTGCAACTTGTGCAGCTCCTGAGACAGTTTGCCCAACACACAGGTGCTGAGGTTGGAGCAGCGCTTGGTTATGGGCCTGTCCATGCTGTCGGGGAGGGGACACACAAAACACATGCAGAGAACAGGCTCATAGATGAGGGAAAACATGCACAGAAAACTTCCTTTATCACTCCATTTCCTTACACTTGCGCGCCATTTAACTCACATGCATTTCGTTCTCATGCCATCAATGGGTTTATAAAAGGGTAAAAATCAAAACATCCCAGTCCCTCAATGCATCATGCCCCCTCTCCTCCTTCCCAGCATCCAGATAGCTCGTCATCTGTCCCCTCATGCAGCAAAAACCTCCTCCCCCGTCCCAGTCAGACTGTTACACCCACAGAACGAACAGAAACCAGTCGCTTCCCACTGTCATGCAGCTTCGCTTAATCGACATCATGCACACTTATCCATTCAGTTAAGCATACACTGTTAACATGCCCGGCAGGCAGGCTCGAAATAGTTGTTCATTCACACAAAGTCAAATTCAAACTCATCCATGCGGGAGCAGGGTCTTGACAGAGAATCGTGATTTTACGTTTCTTTGTATTAGCACGTTGAGTTGTGATTAATATGTTTTTTTCTCTCCTCCTCGCTTTGCTAAGAAGTACATACCTCTACGCCTGATTGAACCTAAGTGGGGAGCTAAAAAGAGGCATCTTCAAAGAGTGAAATCAGAATGTGACGTGGCCCCAAAGGTTCTGGATGGTAAAAAGGCCTGTGCATTTTACCTTTTTCGTTTACGTTAACCTGTTTCAAATCCTTCACCGGCTGTTTCTGTGCAGGGAGGAAACGTTAAAAAGAGTTTAAAAAAAAAAAAAAAAAATAGAAAGAGGCATCTGTACCTGTTTCCTTCAGTCGCTTGCTGCTCCAGCTCCTCTGCCGTCATCTGCACAAACTCCTTGACGATGGCGTTGAGTAACCTTCGCGCCTCGTAGTCCGTGAGCGTGACTCGGTCTGACATGGACTCTAATCCCGGTCTGTGGTGAGGGGGCGAGTGAACAGGGGGGCAGTTTACAGGTCAGGGGGTTTAGGAGGGGAAGAGATATTGAGAAAAGGATTAATGTAAATCCTTCACTAGAGTTATCACTTGCAGTTAAAAGGTGGGGTGGAGGGATTCGGGGGGGTGCGTCGGGGTGGGGTGGGGTGATGGTGGAGCGGCAGGATGGATAAGGGGAGTTGGACGGGAGGATTGTGGGGAGGGCAGGGTTGGCTTAGACGTCACCAACTCTCAGAGGGATGACGTCTGAAATAGAGGGCCCCCGGCCAACATGGGGGAAACAATCTACGGAAAGTGCCCCATCCGAGAGAGGGGCTGATGTGAAACCAGCTTTAGATTTATTACAAAATCGATAGCTTCATGGGAACAGTGTGGGGAGTGGCTTGAATGGGGCTTCATATAAATATATAGATCCCATTCATCTTTCCCTGAAGTGAATTACTTTTTTTTTTGTTTCCATTAGGGTTGTTTTAACAGTTAAACTGAGAACATGTTCATCCATTTACATTTGAGATATACTCTAATAAGACTATGTGGCTGCAGACAGTTTAAAACAGACAAATGACAATAAAACCTAGTCCTATAAGTTAATATTAGTTATTATTTTACTTGTGTGCATCCACATATATGTATTTTTTACTGTTTCTACATGTATGTATCTCTGAATGCGTTCGCCCATTTAATCTTCCCCAAACATCCTCTACATTGTTTCTTCTTTACCAGCACTTTTTTTAAAAAAGAATAATATAAATGAAAAGTAAAAGATACAGATTTCATGTCTTTTAAGACAATGTTTTTACATCCTCCCCACAGGTTTCTGGCGTTACTAACAACACTTTAAGGAATTTACCAGAATTGTACTTATCCACTCATTTTAAGTTGCTGGGTAATGTCAGCTGAGAGCCTGAAGTGTAAAATGTGAATTGCTGAGTGTCTCACCTGGCGGGGGCGGCTTGTGAGCAGTACATCTGGCAAATGACCAGGGCGTAGGCAACGAGGAAAGCGGAGATCTTCAACATAACCATGGTCCCCTACACAGCAAGAAAGACATCCAACATCAGCTTCTTTTGCACAAGACTGCTGTCGCTCACTCACGCCTCTCGAAATAAGTTCTCAAGCCGCAACAACAGCGTCTCTACGTGTGTCTGGGAAATGGACTGGCTGGCGACTGATCTTCTTGTGCTGCTGGAAAGGAGCTGCAAAAGCAAAATGTAATTTCCCAGAGAGGTAAGCTTAGTTCTACCCACATCTCAGCTTGCTGTTACTTAGCTCTGGTCCTCTACTGAACATCCTCGCACATAAAAACCCTTCAGAAATGGAGCCACATAACAATCTCCCCTACTGTCCTTCTGCAAAACACGCTGTTCCTCTAGAATATCCAGCCGAGAGCACAGGACAGGTAGTTCTCTCATGTTGTATGCTGCATGTCCCGGAGTCTGACATGCCTGCGGATTGGAGTGTGTGTGTGTGTGTGCATGTGTGTGTGTGTGTGTGTGTGTATGGGGGTAGGCAGGGGTCCTAGGCTGTGCAATGTATGTAGCATTTGCTAGCCTTGGAAGAGGAGGGGTGAAAAGAGAAAGTAAGTGGAAGGGGTGGGGGGGCTCCAAGCTTGCCAACTCCCTAAGGGACCAGTGCATTAGTGTAATGAGCTGCCAGCACTCTCTCTCTCACTCACACACATGGTCGGTGACACTCGCACACACTCAAACTTGGTTCCTCCTGCCCATTTTCCCCTGCCACTTGCTGTTCTTCACTGAAGCCGCTTCTCATTTTTGGGCTTACGTTTGCCTTCCTGTACTGTTTTTTTCTCTCTCTTTGCGTGTCAGTCTGTGGCCTTCAAGTTACACAATGGACCTTCACAAAATGAGCGGTGGTCGGACTGGTGACCCAGCAGCCACACTGCACTCCCATTACCAGGACTATCACATCGCCTCAGCCTTCGCACACCTTCACACTCTGATCCACACACACGAAAAAACCAACCTCTCGGTCACATTTACAGTCAAACTGCCTTTCCAACGCAATCACCCAACACAACAGCAAAAGTATGCACTTACCTTCAGTGATAATCACCCAGCAAAAAAAATAAATAAATATATATCTCTTTGAATCTCTATGCAAAACGCAGTAAGTTGACTTTCCCTCAACTTGCAGAACAATTCTTGATTCTGTTGCATGCAGTGCCCAACGCACCAGCCTATATATCCCACCACTTGGATTTGTGCATTGACTGTGTAGGTGTTTAATTATCTGCCGGCAGCCAATCCCGGCGCTCTGATGCTACGGTCAGCCAATGGGATGCCTCCCCTCAGCCCTGGCTCACTAATAAGGAATATGGCTTTGCACTGACGTCATTCCCCAGTCACTAAGTGCTCCATTCACAAAATCCACCAGTCATTTGGGCTATTTGCTATCCCCAATTTGCATTGATGTCATTAATTAGAAAGGAGGCAAAGCAAACTGGGTGTCTATGGGGAAGCATCACTAGCAATAAATATTTTAGGAACCTTCCAAAAATGGTATATTTCATGCTATATCTCAAATACCAAATCAATACGGGTACCCCCCTCCCCCAGCACCACCAAAACCCTCCTCAGTAAGCACTTGCAGGCGGGGCCATCTACTGGGGAGGGATGTATACTACACAGTGACGCACTCTTGGGCTCCTCATTCATAACGCTGCTTGGACATCACTGACTCCAGCATCACACCCACTGTAGTTCAGCTCAGTATCTACAATCAGTCTGCAATTGATTTGATTTGAGGTAACATGATCCACTTGACCAGAGTTTAGAGACTGCAGATATCAAAGTTCCAATTTAATTACTTTCCATCTACAAAACAACATTTCTTATACAATAAAATTTTTGTATTTTATCATCGGTATGATTCACCTAAAACAGTTACCTGTTTAACTGCGTGCTGTGTCTGCTTTAAAACGTGAGCTAAGTATGACAACCTCCCAGTCACACATCAAACCGTATTGAGTTAATAAAGTGATACCACAGTCAGTAATGATCACTGCTGCCTGGGCCTCCTCCTCCCACACACTGAGCAAACGAGTTGTCCTCGGCAAAGACCAATCGATGACAGCCTCCGACAGGAGTCGTTTCTCAAAAGCAATTACACAACTGTTTGTCGTGCACCGTCGTCTCAATTCCCTTCCTTTTCATTAGTGTGCAGGGCGGTACGCGGGTGTGTGTGTGTGTGTGTGTGTGTGTGTGTGTGTACTGTACGTGTGTGTGCACATGCCTCATCCGCTCTGTTCACAGTGTGTTTGAAATGTGTGTGTATCTGTGAGCACTCAGTCCCTGCACAGTGGACAAAATAAATGGGCGTCCGGAAGGTGTGTATGTGTAAGATTGTATGTCAGAGTAAAAGAAGGGGAGGGGTTGCCTCTCCTTGTCTGCGTCATAGAGGAACCCCATTAGACAGGATGAGCCTCTTAGTGCTATTGAGCCACAAGGCTCACCCATGTTAGACGCTAAATCACCGCTGAATGGACAGCTGCCTGGTCCCAGGCCACATCTAAGCATCGGCATCACTTCTCTACCTGCAGTTCTGCACACACTGGAGAACAGGTGGAAGCAGACACTTTCTCATCATCATAATCACAACTTTTTTTTATAAAACTTTTGCACTGGTTTTAGTGTTTTTACTCTCTATTAAAAACTTTGAAATCTCATGGAACATGGACAGTATTAAATTTACGCAGGAACCAGTGGGAGATGAAGACTCATGAAATCATTCTGTGATTGCACATCTGTGACACTAATACAATACCAGGAACCATTACTTTAATTATATATAATGCAATTATCAATGCAATTAATGTTATTAACTGATTACAGAAACATGTCCTTCAATGATATCCTCCAATTATATTTTTCCATAGAATCTCTGTGAAAGACAATATGTTTGCTCCATGATGACTCTTAGCTTTCGAGTCTGTCTTTTCCACTTCTGTTAAAGCTTCATGTATCTATATTTGTGGCCAAGCCTCATTTGATTATCACTTCTAATTTATCTCAAAGGTTAAGTATCACCACTACTATTTGTTGTGTCCAAGGTGTACATATGCCACATGGCGAGATTATGAAAAGCTGTGCTCCCGGGTGAGAGAAAATGTCTGACCCCTGATGAGCAGTAACATCCCCCCTGCTCATGGAAAGCACTCTTGATAGGCTTTTATTCATTTAATTATGTCTAGCCCTGACATTAATTATTTTGGAGACTCCCACGAAGCTCATGCAGGGGTTTAAATGGGCTGCTAATTAGGTCAGTATTTTAAAAACAAAAACCTCCCTCAACGAAATGTCCTTCTGATCCCCATTTGCTGCACATATATTTTAACTGTTGCTTTTAAATGGAGGTACTTTGGATGAAGACAGAACACTTTAAGTTCCATAAAGTAAGAAGTGTATTAGTTTTGATACTACAACATGCTGTTCTTGAGCACATTTCTACGTGTAGTGGTTTCTGTTCACCTTAATGAAAAGCAGCAGTAACAGGAAACTGTTCCTTACAGTAAAGCTAAATGTAGGGGCGGTGTCAGCTGCATTTGGCACACATTTAGATTATGACGTACGCAAACTAGGGTACATTGTGTGAGGTAAATCACCATAGAAAAGGCCAGAGGCATCTGCATGGTTCAGTTTTGATGATTTTGTATAAACGAGGAGCTTGCGTAAGACGAGACAAGGAAGTGAGACTGTGTTTGCCCATTACTCTGGCCTTAAAAAACGGACAAGACAGTTTTGGACTCTGGGGTGTCACTGCTAAAAATAAACTGTCACTTTTCTTTGTTTATACCTGACAGTATTCACTGCCTGGCCAAAAAAAAAGGCGCCATCACAAAAAAAGGTCACACACCCTAATATTTCGTTGGACGGCCGTTAGCTTTGATTACAGCACCATTCACTGCGGCATTGTTTCAACAAGAAGCTTCTGCAATGTCGGAAGATTTATTTCCGTCCAGTGTTGCATTCATTTTTCACCAAGATCATGTATTAATGATGGGAGAGTCTGACCACTGTACAAAGCCTTCTCTACACATCCCAAAGATTCTCAATGGGGAAAAGGTCTGGACTCTGTGGTGGCCAATCCATGTGTGAAAGTGATGTCTTGTGCTCCTTGAATGACGCTTTCATAATTTTAGCTCCACGAATCCTGGTGTTGTCATCTTGGAATATGCCTGTGGCATCACAGAGGAAACAAATCCATTAATCCATTATCTATTAAAGAACTTGTTCCCAGCTGAAAGATAATCATCCATACGGTAATTATCCAATAGGATGCTCGCACCTATTTGCTCAAATCTAGATGGCAACTCCTTTTTGCCAGGCATTGAATGTTGCATGTCATACAGTAGCCTATATGAGGCTGCACACAATTTTGTGTGTGCGTATGGGTCACACAAACATTGCAAGAGACCTGAGACCTGAGTTTTTGTTTGCTATGCATTTTTGATTTCTCCATTTCGATTTATTTGGGACTGGTAGGACCTAAGAACCCTAAAACAGGAAGTAGTTTTTGGAAAAATTCTGTGTCCTCATGTGTGAACATGGGGATTATTTCACTCAATATTATAAAAAAATCGGCAACTACTATCTAGCTATGAGGATAAAAGTTTAAATAAAGCAGAATAAGCTGCCAAAAACCTAAAACTTAATGTCCCCATATGAGGACACATGGTCTCAGGAGGTTAAGCTCATTACACTTCACCCCAGGTAGCCACAAGCACCGGCTACCTCGACTCCTTCAAAGTTTTCAGTCAGTTGCTGGAAAAACGTGGAGTGCAGAGTCAATACAGTAACCTTTAAAGCAGGGCCTCCCCCAGCTGAGATCAACACACCCAACCTAGTGTAAGTTATTACTGCGGACACAACTGCCCGCTGCCCCTGTAGGATCATTCGATTGCTAAGCTATATTGGGGAAATGTTGCTTAAAAAAGTACTGGGGAGAAGATGGGAAGACACATGAATAGTGTTATTGATATTACTGTAAGATCAATGTGCTATACGGCATATGACACATCACACGCCAACAGCTGAACTCAATAAAGCGGTGATGTAAAGGTGTGGGTGTTTTGAGACAAGGGCACACACATGCACATATCAAATTTATACGCTGCGTTAGTTGAAATGCTGATCGATATGTCACTAACTCTCTTTGCTTGGGATACTTGTGTGTAAAAATGACCATTCAATACGACCGTGACGCACCAAGCTGGTGGTTGGTCCTCTAGTCAGAGACGGTTTTCAGCCAATTCAGCTTGTTGAATCTGTAGCAAAGTGCATGGGGTAAGAGCAGTCATTTGGATTTTAGGGCACGAGTAGAGCAATGGATGTGACAAAAACACAAGATTCAAGATTCAAGATCACTTTACAAAATCAAAGAGCAGTATGATCAGCTACAATTAATAAACTGTAGACCAACTGATCAACATGATTCTGGAGAGGTCCATTTGTAGCTCTTAGCTTCCTGACCTTCCAGCTAGCCCTTTTAAATGAGAAGTGCTGACTATTTCACATCATGCAGGTGCAGAACGTACTCATACGTGCTAGCTGGACATTGGCTGTAAACTGTGCAGCATGTTCAAGTGTAACACAGGTGACTTCTCATATTCTGTCATGAACGTCCCAATATAGTCCTGAATGTTGTAGGATGCGTTGTCTTCAAATGATTTTGTTCTTCTATGATCCTCTAATTAATTTTATGTGGATTATGTAAGACCCAACCCTGAGTTTGGGAACCACTGATCTGCAATATGGTGTTGTCCAGGATCTACTGTTTCCAGAGCAAACACTGAGTGATGTCACACTCCCGTAATGGAATATGCTGGCAACCAACAGTAGCCTTGATACATCATGAACTGAAACCACAACAAAAGTAGTGTTTGTTTAAAGGGCATGGCTCTCTGCTGACAGCTGCTGTTACTGCTCTCTCCACCTACACAAAACAGTTAAGGAGAAATTAGCTTGATATTGGATATTGGATCTTCAGTGGATATTTGTTCTTCCGCTCTCAATATCTTGTAAAGCAAATGATTAAAACCAGAGTGATGAGTGTATTTGAGATTCTTATAAAAGCAAGAACAATTTACAACCTCTGGTTTCAATACTTAAAGTGCCACCAACAGATAAATGGAAATGGTCCACACCAGTTTTCTGGGTCTTGATGAAGGACATTCTGGGAAATGCAGGAAATCACTATGTAGCCAATGGATACGGATGACTTTAATATAGTTCAGAATGCTCTCTGCTGTCACATAGTGATTATTCTGACACCTAGTGACTTAATCTGTTGCCAGTCCCCTTAAAAGCATCTTACAGTGTTCCTACAACAAGCCACAAGTGTTCTCAGGGTTTTACCGTCTCATATCCCATGACAGTAGTAAAATTTTCCTGGTCACCATTGGATTTAATAGCAAGAATGAATGAAAATATTCAATGAAATGGCTGCTTTCTTAGGCACATAACAAGTAAGTAAAAAAAATAAATTAAAAAAAGCCTGAAATCAATAAATTAGGACAATATTTTACAGGGCAATGAAATTTATTAAATTATGATGCTCGATTGATATTCTACAGACTGAATAAAGTCTTACTGTATTTATGACATTTGCCGTTCATTATTTATACTGCTTATGTGTGACTTTCATAGAAGCCCTACGAAAGATGTTCAATTTACAATATGGGAATTACTGTAGACGAAGGTGGTAATGTCAGTTGTAAGTCATGTGATGAGAAAACATTTCATGACGTACAAAACTAACACTTTGATACCTTAATGTAGGAAAAGTCATAAAGGAAAGATGAAGCTGTTGGGAATGTAAATGTTATAATGTCATATGTATTACAAGATCACAAAGAATTGATGAAACACTGAATACTTTTTGCTGAAATGACCTGACCAAATTCAAATTCTGCTCTGTCTCTTGCTACAATTTAGCTGCGGAGTGCAGAGATTTGACTTTGTACATGGAAGGATGTCAGATAAAAATGAGGCTATTCAGGCTAATCTATTTGATGCCATCTATCAACATATAACTAAACTGAACCACAGCAACAGCAGAAATTAATTGTGGCTCTAATTGTCTGGGCAACCTCAACTTTGTCTGCACAAGTCTGTACTCCTGTGTTCTGGTGGTAACAGTGCAACAGCTGTATAAATCCACAGCAGCATAGATTAAACCACAGTGGAAGCCCAACTGCAAACAGCACTGATATCCAACTACAGTTTCTGCAGCATAGCGGGACAGCTGTTGCAGCTGTGCTCACAACTAGCAGCTGGATAGTGTCAGAGATTGGCCTTTTAAAACGAGAACTAAATGCATCTTGTACGGTGCCACGTTATCTCTTCTTCCCATGGCATCTGCAGTACTTGCCTTCAATTCCTGTATTTCCATTACTCCTAGAAATGCGCAAAATGTAAATATTGCAATAAAAAACTGGTAATGGAAACACCTACATTTCAAAAAACCTCTCAAATATCGCTTAAAACATTTTTATGCTCTCATTAGGTGTTTTTTTCCGATGTATCGATATACATGCTTAATGCAAAAGTGCAATGGAAACACTTTTGCCGCAATTCCCTGTCGCTGGCGTCACTGGAGATGACGCAGGTGGTCATGTGACCAGTTAATTTGAGTCCTTTTCCTCAAAGGGTTGTCTCACGAGATGAGAATTTATGAGAGTCACAGCTCATTCGCAAAACACCTTTCAATGGAAACACGTACAAAGCACAATTGCAATTTATCGAAATTTCATAAATATCGATTTTACTTTGCAAAAAAGTGCAATGGAAAAGCAGATACTGACAATTAACACAAACGTTTAGCAAGGAGTAGAAAAATAATAGTGAGTAATAGTCGTGGTGACCTGTCAGGGTGTACTGTAAAGAACAAGAACTGGGAAAGCAACATCTTATCTAACAAGCTGGGAATATAACTGGCATTATAATTTCATACTTTTCAATGTACAGCAACTATAAATCACCATTGGGAGGACAGAGAGTGTTGATAGGATCACAGCAGAGTGATATGATCTATATGGCACTGCTCGTATTGGGCACCTCCCAGTCAGTTAAGGCCAGGCCCATCCAGATAAATCACTTCCTGAGGGGAAAGGAAGACGAAACAGCACTTAAGTCATTATCCAACTGCAGCCTTCTGTAATGGCTCTCAATCTCCAAATCTAATCAGTGGGCTGCCACCACAAAAGAGGCTCGCCACCTGATTAAATGCAAGTTCAAGTGGTGAAACTGGTGTCATTTAGTGGTTTCGCATCAGGGAGGACAGGAGCTGTGTTTGAACACCTGGGGTGGAGCGTCGGCTGGGATTAACAGGTACAGGTTGGAGTGAAGGATAGGTAGCTTTGAGCACGCTATTTAGCATATTGTTTGTTAAAGCAGCAGAACAAGTGACTGAGTAGGAGGTTAAGCTAACATTTGGGGACAGGTCAGCATAAGTTAAGGAGACATGTATAATGTCAAGGGGCAAGAGGGGAGAACTGCATTTCCAGGCCCTTGCTGTTGTTCATCCCCAGACATTAAGAGGATTACACTGAATTGTTGAAACCCCAAAGCATCAATCAGGGGCCTTCAGCGTTGCAGCGTAGGAGGGATTTTGGTCCCCTGGCTCTAACTGACTCACTGTCTGAACCCCTCGGCTTGCTTCTATCTACTCCACATTCATTCAAGAAACAGGAGCAAATGAGAAAACGAGATCCCCAGCAATCGATAGCTAGACACTTACAAATGCTGTGGATGTTCAGAGCAGCACGAGGGGACTTTGTGCTTCCGAAAATTGCCTGTTGTGGATCCTATTTATCCTGATTACACAAGAATAAATGAAGTGAAATGACTGGCAGAAATATGGTGGAACTGGATTTGTGTGTGGTGATTGTGCTTGCCAGACCGACTATATAAAACGTTATGAGAGCTATTCAATCATTTATTTCATCTGCTAATATTTTGTAATAAAAAGCAGGACCTCCTACAGACCTAGACGCTGATACACAAACAGCTGAGCTTCAGATTCTTTTCAGTTCAGGGGGGCTTTATGAACACACAAAAACGGATAATTGTGTTGCAGCACTAAGATGGTCAAGTGAATACTAAATGTTAAACCTCTAAGCCTCTCCCAAACACTAGTTACATTTAGACAGTATTTCCTTAACCTAGTTTAAATCATTTTGATGACAAATTCCAACTTAGCTGTTTCTATTGATGCTGACTGTCAGGATCTGATAGCATTTATGCAGTAACATGCCCCACGACATCAGTCACGATGTAGCTTTTTTGCATAAAGCAAGTGTGCATGCTGTGGAGCTGTGGAAATAGAACTTAAGAAGAGTGCACATATCTATTCATTCTACCCAGAATAGACAACAATAGCACCGTCCATATAAATGCAATTACAGATTCTGCATTTATAGCTTAGGATCTTTCGCCAGCCTTTCCAACCCTAAAACCGACAATTTGGTTTTATATATATATACATATATATATATATATATATAGCAACACTGTGGCATTTAAATGCGCCACCCATCCCTTCTACCACAGACCAGTGTAAAGCCCAGCCGTAATACCCTACCTCCACCTGACTGCCTTCAAGCAGATGGGTCCCCCCATATGAGCTTTCCTGCTACAAGGGAGTTTTTATGGTATTCTCCACCATTGCGTTAGTGCTTGCTCTGGGGGTTTAAGGCCAAGTTTTAGGCAGTGCTCTGTACAGGATCTTGATATAGTTTGTATTGTTACTGATGCTGTATAAATAAAACTGAATTGAATTGAAATGAATTAAATACCTGATTTTCTGATCATAAGTTGTATTTCAGGACAGTAGATCACACACACAGAGAAACAAAGAACAAAGAACAGCACGACTGCCGTTTTACAGAAGCCGTGTGCTGCAGCCACTAGTTTTGCTTGAATACTGTGATGCACCTTAAAAAACAGCGGCGTGACTCAGGCTGGTGCCCTGTCAAAAGCTGGGCAGAGGCAAGCAGTCCCTCTGAAGTATCTTAAGGAAACTTGGCTCTCGTCTTTGGAGTCATTTCAAATTCAATCACACTTGATCAACTTGGACTGCATCCCGCGGTATTTATAGAAAGTTAAACGTTATGCGGTTATAAAGCCTGGCTGAGGCCCAAGAATCTGCCATCATTTCTGCCTCTGCAGCAAAGCTAAGTTGGAAATTTCTGGCTCTCAGTGTGGGTCCTAGATGCTCAAGTTACTAAGAAACTGAGAAGGAAAATCTTAATCAACAGATGAAATAATATAGATTTGAAATAGTGTATTGTTTTGCCAAAAACTAAATCCATACCACAGTTTTTTAGCAAAGGTCTCGCCCATCATTTCTTTCTTATTTCAATGTGTTTAACTACGTCATCATATTTGAAAAGTTTTCTTTTTCATTGTGGCTCTTCTGCATCATCTTCTATCATTACCTCTTTCATTTTACATTTTAGTTCTTGTATTTTCTGCCAGAAAATACAAGTTTACCATGTACTGTATCTCCCAACAGAGTGCTCATCGTCCTTTGAAGAGCTTGTCCTCCTTTTTAGCGGAAAATATCTCAAATTGTGGACCATCAAACTCCTGACCCGTGATCCTCTTCTTTCCGTTGTTATGTCACCCTCATTGTAGGTAATTGAGTCTGCCGGTTAATGGTTGAGCCGACATGGCAATAAAATTAATATGGTGTGCTCAGTCGTTGCATTTTCCCCTGTTTTGCTACCAGAAATGAGACAGTTTTTCCAATCAGTTAAATGCAGTTAAAAGCACCCTTCTCTTGTAAAAGCCGTTATTGTGACATGATGGATCTTGAAGCACAAGAGGCCATTAACGGGGTTTAATGAATAGATTAGCCAGAGCAGTCAGGTGTCTCCTGAACAACACTTGATCACACGCCCACCTAAGATCCAAATCGTGCCACAGCTCGCTATTAAGAAAAGATCCTCATATATATATTTTTTTCTTCATACGAGAGAAAACCATCATATAAGAACAGCTGAAATAGTTTCCAGTACAGCCCATGAAAGCTGATGCAATAAAAAAATCCCTGAGGTCAAACAAATATTTCTGGACTTTAGCAGTCATTCATTGAATTTCCAACAAAGCCAAACTCAAAAGTCAAAAAGCATAAATATCAAATCGAGCTAACCTTTCGCCAAGATGCTGAATACCTCTATGCCCAGACGGTTTGCTGGACTTCTTCATGTCTGTGAGTATTGATTGGCAGTCCTCCCTCTGCTAATTTGCTGTCACGCTTGCTCTGCTGTAACCAGTGGTACGCCATTACGTAATGTCAGGATATATTCCGCCATCCAAGCTGGTGACATGATCACATACCAAATCAGTCATCGGCTTTTTATAGCAGCCCATAATCATTTAAATCAGCCATGCATGCCCATGCTAAACCACAAGCTTTCATACAAGTTCTACATTAAGCACACAAAGGCTGCATAGCATGAAATTCAAAGCAAGGGGATTTTTCAATTAGTCTTGACAAGGCTGTCTGGTGTGTGGCTTTCCATAGCTTTCTGTCACACTGCATAAGAAACTCATCTATTTCTTCTAACTGTGTCTAATCAGTTCTGCATCTGACATTGGTAGTATATTCATGTTAAAATAGTTTAGGTTAGGTAAGTAATAAAAATGGAAATACATTTAAAAATCTACCTCTGTGTCTACTGTGCTATACAGCCTATGTGGAGGAAATATGAACAGTTACTGAGTTTGAAATTAATTAAAATAAAGCTGCATAGTGACGTTTGTGGTGCATAGTGCGAGAAAAAATGAATTTCCTCATAACAAATAACCACATGGACATCTTGAAGCCTTTGCTGTGAGTCCATGGTCCCCCTAACTTAATTGACCCTAACCAAACAACAAGATGCAGGACTGCATGTGTGACGTCAGCGTGAAGTTCACTGAACTGAACTTCACGAGTCAGAAATCAGACTGAGGGATCATACAGCAGACTGGCTTCATCTTCTGTGAAATACATCATTGTCTTGAAAGAAATCCATCAACAAAATGGGAAGAGTGACTCATAATGAGGCGGAGCTGGAAGCATCCTCCGGCTTTCTTCCTACTCCTGTTTTCATCAAATCATGTGTCATCATGGAAAAAGACTGACAGTACAACTCAGATCAATCGCGGGCTTCAGTTTGCAATGCTCTTATTCATTTTTCGAAAAAATATTTTGTGGGTATTATGCAGATCAATAACTCACTAACGGACAGAAGATAATGTTCTCATCTAAAAAAGTGACCATTCATTAGTTTTAGACCAAAGCTGCAGTGCGAGATGAGCTAATGCAATTAATGCTTAAACATTTGCTATAGAGCCAAAACTTAATGATAGGATGTCTCCGTTTTGTAGGCTTGGCATCATCAGATGTTTCGCCACTGACACCGACGATGGATGACAAATGAGCAGATGGTTCTGGTGCATTCGTTTTCAACTTAATTCAGGCTTTTTTTGCTATTAAAAGTCAAACATCCTCACAGTAAGTGGCTGCACTTTTCTACTGCCAAACATGATTGGTTGACAGACAAATGACTCAAAGATAGAGTTCCCCGAACACACACACAGCCAAATATTCAGCCTAACTCTTGATGGTTGAGTTGCATTGTGGATAATGTTAGTACTACAGTTTGACAAAGAAGTGCTCAAACCCCCAGCAAGACGTTTAGTGTATGCAGTGGCCGTTTTTTGATTGGGGTGATCAGGCGATGCCCCACCAAAGGCCCTACCACATTCAACAACAGTATTTAGCTAGCTGTGAATGTCTGTGGACTGTTCCGGTGATTGTAGCTGCGACTGTAGCCCAATCAGCACCAAACTGTGCTTCCTGATGATCGGCTGGCTGCATGATTGCAGTGTGGCTGCAAATCGCAGACTTTTCTGAACTACAGATGCTATAATGCAACCTGAACGACTTCCAGGAGAGCTTGCCCCGACCGTTAAGCTAGAACTAGACAGAAACGTGTTTGATTTAATGAGAGACTTGACCATTTGAGGCTTTGAAAGAGAGACCTAAATTTCTAAATAAATGTGTATTGTCTTTTACACTGAAAACAGTTTGCGGACATCTAGTGGTAAACTGATTGCTCAATGCGACTTGATAATGACTAGATAACCTACAGTTAACTTACCCATTGAAGAGCTGATCTTTGACATCACTGCAACAGTTGCCCTGCCAGAGAGGGGCAGGAACTACCACTCGAAAAGATCAAAAACATCTCAGTTTCATACAGTTGCTCCATACACATATACTGTAAGTGTTTCTGAAATTTTAACCATTTCATATTTATTTCCCTCTCCATAAACCTTGGATGCCCTTTAGTTTCAACAGTAAATACAAAAAAATGCCGACATGGATAGACACATTACTCTGGAGTTCAATATCAAATCAGTGGAGCAGAGCTCATTTGTTGACTTGATTCAGCTTGACAGTCATGTGAGATGCTTGGATGGTTTTGGAAACCTCTGCCCCCCCACACCTTTCAGATGTTAGATAGCTGGTGTGAGAGCAATTTTTTATTTGTATCTGTGTTGGTTTCATGCAATTCCGTATGGGCCACTCTGGGTGGTAATCTGTACCATGGGAGGTGGGATGGCACAATAGGAGAGGTGCTAATTACTTAGGTGTGCTGCTTACCAGGAGGCACTAGTCAGTCCATTTACATGCAGAGCTTAATCGAGCTATGCTCAAAATTCAACTTTCTCACTACAGTCCTAGGTCCCAGTTTACATGCAGTGCAAGGAAATCGAATAACTTCTCCTCCTCCACACTAGGTGGCGATACATGTCTTTTCAGCGAGATAATACCACGTTAATACGGCCTGTTTTCCAGTTGACCTATTACGTCGTATAATAAACAAGAGTTGTTCATGCGGCGGACTGGCATTTCAAACAACAACCATAGGGATAACAGTACATTTTTTAATCTCGTACGTAATGTTCGCGCTACTTCTGGTGCAGATAAGTTGAGCGATATCCTTCAAACGGTTCTTGTAGCGGCGCCGTTTAGCTTCTTCTTCTGCGACTGGCTTACTTGGTTGTTTTTATTCCGAGATCACACGCCAGCGCAGTGGTTGTGGAGCATGCGCACACGCATTATCCGATTGGAAAACTGTATACATTACCGCATACATGCCGGAGAAAAACGAATTCCAATCGCACTATCTGGGTGTCTCAATCAGACAATGAGAACTCCGATTTTAATCGGTGTTTACATGCACTTAAGTTATCATGTTATAGTCCGATTAAGGCAATAATTATTTTTTTTTCACGTGCATGTAAACCCACTGAGTGATGGCAATTTCACCTCTTTTTAGAGACAGTTCTTTTGACTTGGCTCACTAAAAAGAGATGGCTCTTCTGGCTCCCAACTGGCTCCTCAGATGTTTTGTTGTTTTTTTTAATGTTTTATCTCATAATGCATTCAAATGTGCCTGTGCACGTTATTTGTGGAGCTTAACTTAACAAAGTGTAGCTCTATATTTGTACTAACAAGTAAATTAAAATCTGTCCAGAATTTACTATTTTCTTTCACTCATTTCCCTCATGTCCTTTTCTAAGGCATGCGGTTTCTGACTCTGCAACGTTCTCTGACTCCCTGCCTCCTCATTCGTGTGCGACTGTGCTCTGTGTATTGGGTGTCTATAACCCCTTCCCTACCCCCCACTCAGTGTGGCAATTATGTTGTCCAAAAAAAAACTAAATCCCAAAGTCGGGAACTGGCTCCGGTCGTTCACTTCAAAGAGCAGTCTCTTAAAGCCGTCTAGTTTGCAACCGATGCAATTAAGGCAACTATGCTTGTGCGTTTAAATGCATGTGAAAAACACAAATTATTGCCTTAATCGGACTATAACAAGAGAACTTAAGTGCATGTAAACACGTTACTCCAATTAAAATCTTCTCATTATCCGATTGAGACACCCAGATAATGTGACTGGAATCGGAGTTTTCAAATGGATAATGCGTGTGCACATGCTCCACAACCACTGCGTTGGCGTGTGACCCCGGAACAAAAAACGTCCAAGAAAGCCGGTTGCAGAAGAAGAAGAGGAACAGAGCTGCTAGAAGAACCGTCTGATGGATAGCGCAGATCTTACCTGACCCAGAAGTTGTGCGAACATTACGTACGAGATTAAAAAATTTACTAATATCCCTATGGTTGTTGTTTGAAATGCAGGTCCACCGCATGAACGACTCTTGTTTATTATATCACATAATAGGTCAACCTGAAATCGGGCCGTATAAATGTGGTATTATCCCACTGAAAAGACATGCATCGCCACCTAGTGAGGAAGAGGAGAACAGTTATTCGATTTTCTTGCGCTGCATGTATTCTGTATTCAGAAAGTCAAATTTTGAGCATAGCTTGATTAAGCTCTGCATGTAAACGCACAGGACAGACACAGTTTTTGATCGTCAGAGTCATTGTTGTTTTGTTCCATGGACAAAATGTGACCGTTTGTTTAGTTGTACATACTTTTAATGTGTGTAGATCAGCTACCAAGCCTTTGGATCATTTAATTTGAGGATATGTTCATGTTGTTGTTTTCTGTTGAAACAAGTCACTATATCTGGTGTTGCCCATTGTCATTGGTGAGAAAATGGGAAGGCTAGTAGCTTCTCTCTCAAACTATGTCTTGTTACATGAGAATCAAAAGATTGGTGTCTGACTTCTCTAAATCTCTAAATCTAATCTAAATCTCTAAATCCCTTTTTTTCTGCTCTTGGGGTAACCATTAAATCCAAACCAGAATGTTTCTCCTTGCTCAAGTGCTTCATGCAGAGGAGGTGGATAGATGTCTCTCTCGTCTCTGCTGGTAGTTTGCTAATAGTACACAACTGAACAATCATTGTGGAAAAGAACGTTTCCCCTAGTGATCACCACACGGGATTACAAACAAAGGTTTCTTGAGATAAAGGATTTTTTTCTCCACAGACCACAATTGTAAGACATGTCTGTGAACTGTTGACTTCTATTGCAAAGAGTACGTTTCTCCTGTACAATAAGTAAAACATCACCCACAACTAAAAATGTGAGTTTTGTGAAGTATGTGAAATGTACAGTTTGGCTGAATGGCCGTCTGTGAGGTCCACAGAGGAAACACAGTTGCACATACACAAAACGAGAAAGGAAAGTGGAACGTCTGGAACTTTTTTGGCTCATTCATCTAGCGAGCAGGTTTCATTACACTGAGTGGGTGCCATCTTTGAGTCCAGAATTCATCTTAGTACGTTCATGACTGGCATGTATGACGCATTGATATTATGCATCCGTCACTTCCTACTGTTGACAGCCTTACCTCTGAGTACAGCCCTTTAGATAACGTGTCCTTTGGCATTGGTGCTGTGATGCAGGTGGTCTGAAAATGACTCACCCACAGCAATAGCAGACACAGATAATAAATATTCCAGCAACATGTAGAAGTGCTTCCAACTTGGATTCCTGGGAAAGTACTAAGAAGGGGAAAATCACAGGAATTTGAGCTGGAGACTGGGTTACAATTCCAGCAGATATTTTTATACTGAGTTTTGTTATATTTCTGGACTTTCTGGATGTCTTGCTCACTTGCCTTTATTTTGGGTCTAAACCAAAGCAGCTTGTTTAAGTTTAGGATTGGGTTAAAATAGACCACACAGTTGAGTGGGTGCTCCACAAACAGTCCTCAATGTGGCGCTTGTTCAAGTCCAGTCTGTGACATTTCCTGCATATAATCTATCCAATAAAGACACAAAAATATACAAAAAAACATAAAAAAAATAGACCACATGTAGGAAAATCATGGAGGACAATATCCTGTTGACTGAAAAGGGTGATGACGGTAAAAGAAGCGCAGAATATTTGTCAATGCCATGGTCTTGTGGCGTCTAACATTGCAACAGGTGAGTCATTCGCAATCTTGTTTGTTATAGCACTGACGCCAACATCTGGCACGTCTCCAGCAAACTAGTTCTGACAGACCACAGGGGTCAGGTTGACAGATTAATGGGTCAGAGACAGATACTATGGTCGCTTTAGCCTGTTTAGAAATAGAAATAAAATGGATATAAAGGGGGTTGCAGTGAAGTTCCTGATCACCACAAAGATCTAGTGCCTCTAACAGGAGAATGATCTTTACTATACTGTAACCAAGCATGTGAGTCTGAGTGGAGCTTTCTAAAGGAAGCCCATCTTTTAAGACAAAAAAACTAAAGGGATTTTCCTGCAGCCAATTTTGCATGTCTTCTTGAATGAGGTTGAGGGAGGTCACCTCGACAAAATTGACTGTGCAATGAAAAGCCTGATCACATCCTCTGGGGCTGCTCTGAGTACTTTAAGGGAGTTTGTTTTTAGAAAACAAAATCCCAAAGGCATAGATTAAACGTTAAGCTCTCCAGCAGGAAAATCTCCTTTTAAAATAACTTTTTTTTTTTAAAGTGTCCTGTGAGCTGTGGTAAGATGCAGTCAGAACATTAAACTGATGGATTCTGGTACTCGGGCACTGGTGTGGGTGCATTTCCTGGCATTAAAACTATAAAAATGATGGATAGAAAGAATCCTAATTACTGTTCATATAATGAGTGAAATCAGTTTCTTCCAGGACTGCATTTCCTTCTTACAGTGAAATGTATTTCTCAATAACAATTTGAATGACTCAAAAGTCATCAAGTGTTCATGTAAGGTTTGCTGGCATCAGATGGCTACTGCACGCATTAACATAGAGACAACAGATGTGTGGTGTGGTACTTATTCACTGTCTGTCCCTTAGGTACATAGACAGAAAAATATTCAATAAATATACCTGCTGATGTTATTAAGTGCCCACAATGTACAGCTTTTTTTCCCCCTTTTTTTGTGAGCCAGTAAAAGCCTCTTCAGCCATTTGCTACTGAAATGCTGCATAAGCACTTTCGTCAACACCAGGAAACTGACGGCAGCGACCAGCGTCTCTGCAAGACTCCCTCCTCTTATCTCACTCGTATGCTCTGGCCTCATGCTGTAGGAAATGTTAGAAGTCAATGACGACATGCAGCTCCAAGACCCATAAAACCTATCGACGGGAGGGGCCGAGATGGCTTTCCCTCCGTTTGCTGTGCGCATGGCGACCCCTGACCTGCATTGTTATAGGATAGCTGCCAGCTTAATGCAACCTTGGCAGAGCCGCCACCTTTCCCACCCATTAGTCCAGTCATTTTCCAAGCTGAAACACATCGCTGACCTATTTTTAGCTACAAGGAAATGGAATTTGTGGAATTTTAAGCCATTCAAAATGAATTCTATCAATAAGCGAATACGTCCTCGGGTGTGACGGTAGCTCAGGTAAAAGATTCAGCTTTCCAAAAGTGGAAAAAATACGCAATTGCACATGAAATACAAGAAGAAATATCAAGTCGGAGAAAAGTCGGGTGAGTTTGCTGTTTAAGGGATACACAGAACACGAGCAGAGGAATGGTCTCAGTCACACTTTCTTCTATTCCTTAAATCGTCGTTTCCATCGCCACCACATGTGGGTCCATATTGTGGCTTGGACCCATCAAACAGTGACTCAGGCTGCTCTCCATTTGAAAAATTAAACGGGAGGGGTGGGGGTGTTTGGCAGAGTTAAATGAGGCCCCCAGGAAAGAAAAAAAAAAAGAAAACATGCTGAGCTCAGCACAGCTCCTACAATCTCAATCACAAAGGAGGAGGTTGGCGTGCTGATGTAATGGCCGCCGCCGCGCTGCCGCTGCCTTGGCAGAGCAGGAGAGCTCGTCAGCACAGTCCTACTAATTCACCCCCTCCCATCCCGGATCAAGGGTACATCAGATATCATTAACAGAGGAAAAGAATGGCGAGCGGTGGCCAAGCATAAAACTAGACGCAGGCTACTGGACATGGGAGAGGATGAGGCGTTCAGTGGCCATTTCTTGCCCTGCAGAGACACGCATCATGGCAAGAGACATTTGAGAAATACAAAAATGGATGGAAAAGAATTTATGGAGTCATTTGAAAAATCCCACTCACTCATTTATTACAGGTTCACTAGTAAACTCACCATACACCTGTCTACATTCTTCCACCTGTAGAGCTGCTCCACGGCTGAACGATATCCACTGTAAGAAAGAAGACGGCTTCAGAGCCACTGAGAGAAACAAAGAAATGGATTGTGATTAAAAGTATTAGGATTTTCTTGTAAATTATATTTTTTGCATGTTTTAAATCAGCAAAACCAGCCAAACCGGTTTCATAGATATATGTATCAACCACCACCATGAAAACTGGTTAGGATGTAGTGTTTTACAGTATTTAGTGTTTTACAGGTATACAATTTACGGGCAGAAATGACAAAATCCAGCGCAAACACACTGAATTCACGAGGATCTCTCTCAGCGCCTCATTTTTTTGACCAGCTGGCTTTTACTCGTCTAATGGAACAAAGGATGGGGCTTCACTGTGGCACTCGACAGTGAGCACACTCAATAAATCCTTGTTATACTGTATGTTTCCACTCAGTGTTGCAGAAGGCAACCTCACTGTGTTCTGATAAGACACTGTGAAATCATTATAAGATTGTTGTCATTTGTAAATAACGCAGCAGCACATTTAAAGGACATTTAATTCATAATTCACTGATAACTCATAAAATGACTACACAACTTTAAAAAGTCCATTTTGGCATCACTTTATTAAACTCTCTAGACAGACAGACAGACAGATAGATAGATAGATAGATAGATAGATAGATAGATAGATAGATAGATAGATAGATAGATAGATAGATCGTTTTTATTGATCCTGTGAGGGAAATTATTGCATCATATCTATAGATAATAGACATAATGCTGAATTTATCTCACTATGAGAAGAAACACGATTATTATTTCCGTCTAAAACCTAATTCGTTTTTAAACCTAATTTGGTTAAGTTTGATTTATTATCTGTGAGCAAAGACAATTCTTGCTCTCAGAGCTCATGAGTTAGCCCTCCTGTTATGCTTTCAGAAAAGTGCAATGAATGCGGAGTATTGACTGAAGTGCTCTGCCACACAGATACACAAATACCATATGTGAATTATTAAAATGGGTGACATTTACCACTAAAAACACACAGAGGCAGTACACGAACTGTTAGTTCCAACTTTTTACAAATGCTTTTGTATTTTCACTAATGATACTGGACGCAGGACAACCTGTGATGTGTTTATTTTTATAATAATTATTTGTGTTTAGTTTATCTCGTTGATGTTATTTAGAAAAAATCACAGATGAAGTTACATAATGTTGCTGCATATTTCGATCTCTATGGAAAAAAAAATATTTTACATCCGGATGTTACATTTTGTTGTGCTTGTTGTGTCAGTTGCAATTGTGCAATATTTTATGTGAAAATAACTATAAAGCATGGTAAGATATCAGAAGTAAGGACAACACCCACCACGATCGTCTGCGTGACAGAAACTAGGGACAGAACCCTCATGTTTCTTCTGCATTGTTGCGCACAAGTTACTCATGCCACTTGTCGATGTCCCCAGACCAACGCCGCCGTACTGTCTTCTTCTAATTTACTGCTGCCACCTAGTGTCCATACGAAAGCACTGCAACTCAGAAGACTCGAGAATAAACGGGCAGATTTTACCAGGAAATTAAATCAAAACATAACGTAAAGTCTTATTATGTGAAGTTTTAACGCCTCTCCGGGAGGAACCAAATGGACTGTGATTATAAACATACTTATATTATATTATATTATATTATATTATATTATATTATATTATATTATATTATATTATATTATATTATATTATATTATATTATATTATATTATATTATCTATCTACCTATCTGAACATTCTAAAAGTGTGTATGATATAACTTTATATGAAGTAAAAATCTATTTCGGAAGTATGCACATTTATGAATTTTATTTTATTTCATTTATTTAGCTTCACTTGTTTCATCGGTGATTTGAAATCGTCGCTCTACTGGCTTCCCTGGCGTAGTGTTCAGGAAACTAAATCGAACGAGGATCACAGCGCAGGCGGAGGCGAGAAGAAGCGTTCAGAGGCAGAGATGGTCAGTATGAATGAAATGTAAATTATGCTTAATAGTTTACAACATGTCTGCGTAGAGTACAGTAAATGTCACAGCAAGTTTATGTACTATCATTTGCGAGGAACTCTTGGGAGTAGAGTTCCCACTAAGCTCCCACTAAGCTAACGTAAGTTAGCTAACTGTTGACGGCACTGTGAGTAAGCAAAACCGGGACTGCTAATGTTAGCTGCATGAAATGAATTGTGTGCGTTTAAATAAACGCCCCGCTGCTAATAGTTACCGGGATACTGTTCACCAAGCAGTCATTAAGCTATCAATAGCGAAATATAACAATATAGATGCATTTCCCATGAGTTAGCTGGCTGGACTGTTAGCAGGCTAGCGCAGATTAGCTAGCAAAAGTTAGCCGCATTGAAAACTAGCAGTGGAAGTATGATGCCTTTACTTTCGTTTTCCCTCAGTTCACCGGCCTTCGGCTGTGGACTTCTTTTGTTAAGCAAACAACATCAATTTATTCACTGTAATGATTCAGCAGACTCTGATATTGTCGGGGTTATATTCGGATGATGCTGTATAGCTTCCCGCAGCTCTGACTTAATGTTTTACTGGGCGTTATTGTAGGGCATAAGATTTATTTATTTCCGTTTTTCAATTTAAAAACAAATCATGAGGAAAGTCATGATTAATGAATTTACCATATATGTATACTTGCGTGGTGGTAAACAAATGTAAACATGTATTTAGACCATTAGAACGTAAGTGCTGATTCAGACACTTGCCAACATTACTACATTAGACAACATGAGGCCATTTCTTCTTCATGGTATCCAATAAATCAGTTATGCTCAATGTTCATGTAGAGATGGACCTTGAAGACCACATTTGACCTGAGAATGTTTCCTTGATCTTATTTGTTTGGCCGAATGAAAGCCACATGCTTCTAAAACTCAATGAGAGACACAGGGACACAATTTAAAATGTGTGCTGAAGTTGCCAAATATGGTTCCTTGCCCCATAAAGGGTTAAATGGATACTAAGTGCTGAACATCACAGCTAGCACCATCAGCTAGCGTGATGCTTGTATTTGTTTGCAAGGTTCTGTTACACAAAGGGCTTAACAAAAATACAGGGTTATCTATTATTCAGCATGACAGTAATTTAAAACCCCAGCCTAAAACGGTGCAGAGACCAGATGAGCTCCGGATCCTGTGTAGTTAGGTTAGGAAAGGATATGTGACTAGGACAACAGCTAACAATGCAAGACAACTATGTAAGTCCAGCGTTTGTTGTTGTTTTTAATGTGTTTATTTTAATGCCACTGTATTTATGCCACTATAATTATGGCTTTTTTTTATCTTTAGTTCCGCAATCAGTACGACAACGACGTGACAGTATGGAGCCCACAGGTGAGTTTGCATTTAGTGAGAGACATCTTGTGCTAAGAGGCAAACTGTCTGTGTCTGCATCATTAGTACACCATCTAACAATTGTGTCAATGCTTGAACAGGGCCGTATTCATCAGATCGAGTATGCCATGGAGGCGGTGAAGCAAGGCTCGGCAACTGTAGGACTTAAATCCAAAAGTCATGCAGTCCTGGTTGCACTAAAGGTACAGTCTGCAAAACCATTCACGGCACATGATAAAATAGTCCCTTTTAACCCATTGGCAGTAATAAGTAATAATAATTCCAGGTTATCTAAATTTGTCTTTCAGTGTCAGTTTACTCTAAACTCTCATTAATATGAAAATAAAGACTCACATGATGTTGCGTCATCGTGTTCCAGTTGAATTACCACCTTTCTGAAGCCGTTTCATCACGAACTGAACATTAGAGCAGTCATAAAGGGAAATTTAGTGCAGGACTATGAATGAAATAAAATGAGAATGCATCCGTTCTCACTAGCGTACCTAATGTTTTGTCAGGGGGGTGTATATTATAACACAGCCCAGCATCATAGACAGCCTTCAGCAGGGTGTCATATTCCAAGTAACCGATCCCACATGATTAATTTTCCCTGTTTTGTCACTTTGCAGAGAGCCCAGTCTGAACTGGCTGCCCACCAGAAGAAGATCCTTCATGTCGACAACCACGTCGGCATCTCCATTGCTGGACTGACTGCTGATGCCAGGCTGCTGTGGTAGGCTACAGATTAACACAATCAATATACAATCAATATGCGCGCACATTACGTGGTGAGTTTTATGTAATGCCAACACCTTCTCTCATGCAGCAACTTCATGCGCCAGGAGTGCTTGGACTCGAGGTTTGTGTTCGACAGGCCCCTTCCCACATCGCGTCTTGTGTCTCTCGTTGGCAGCAGTATCCTTTCTAAAGGAAAGTTCTGACCTGAAAACGTCATTGCTGAGGTGTGATGATTGAATAGTTCATTTCACTCTGTCTAACTTCCCCATCACTCCTTCTGACTGTATTTGTGGTTCAAGGCAAAATGGGGGAAACTTTCCTGTTAAGTTGCCTCTGACAATTTAAAATGATAGTTGTGCACAGCAGCAGTGATCCTTGACTGAAACTGCAGAAACCCAAATCCCAACACAGAGGTATGGACGGAGACCCTACGGCGTTGGGCTCCTCATTGCTGGCTATGATGTAAGTTTGCTCACACACGCTGATTGATGTATGGTGTGAGCTGTGATTGAAGACTTTAATTTCTTATGCGTCTCACAGGATATGGGACCTCACATCTTCCAGACCTGCCCGTCTGCAAACTACTTTGACTGCAAAGCCATGTCCATCGGAGCGCGCTCCCAGTCTGCCCGCACCTACCTAGAGAGGTGCATGGACAAGTTCTCAGACTGTAAGATTTCACTTTTAGTCTTAGTTCACATGTGTTTACAGTTCAAGGAAACGCAGTTTAACAAAAACCTTTAGAGACTTTATAGATCACCTTGAGATTAGTTAAGTGTTGTTGTTTGTGAAATGATGGGACATGTTTAAATACATAGTAATCCTGTTATCAGTTCTCATTTAGCAGCTTTATGGTGTAAAATCTCATATTTGGCATTCACAAGTGGGTTTTGTTGTCAGGTAATCTGAATGAACTGGTCCAGCATGGCCTGCGTGCTCTCAGAGAAACCCTCCCTGCCGAGCAGGACCTCACCACCAAGGTACCCCACCCGTCACTCCTGTCTGACACCTATCCACTTAGCCTTTACATAGAATCAGTTATCATTGCCTAGAATATAAGCTGCACTGTATGTGATGAAACATTTGCCCACAACTGCAGAGCTGTGTAATAAATTCCACACTATAATGAGTTTTTAAACCCACACTGGTCATTTCATAGGAAAATATCTTATTCTTTCAGAATGTTTCCATCGGCATTGTGGGAAAGGAAATGGAGTTCACCATTTATGACGACGATGACGTCGCCCCATTCCTGGAGGGCTTGGAGGAGAGGCCACAGAGAAAGGCAAGGCTTTATCCAGTCCAGTTTTGGTGGTTTAATAAGAGAAACAACAATTTACGCAGTGATTAAGTATGAAAACGTCAAGTTTAAAAGCCACATTTGTGTGTGTCTCAGGTTGCGCAGCCTGCAGAAGAACCTGCTGCCGGAGAGGGACCCGACGAGCCAATGGAGCACTGAGGCAGTGAGCTGATCGGTGATCCGCCTCCCCTAGATCCAACCTGACACTTACTGCAACAGAGAAACTGTTAGAGGGGAAAGTTGATGTGACGTGCCACTCGCTATACTGTTAACCCAAAACATTCTCCGCTAACATCAACCCATGTGATGTTGCTTTTGTATGAGTAAAATGTACCATTATACAAGTAATAAAGTCTGTTTTTTGAATTGTGCTGCTGATGTTTGTTACATTACTGGTTTATTAAATTGGATTTGGCTTTACACTATCACTATTAATAAATTATCAAATACTCTGACTGGTAGAAAGTGACAGGAATTAAAAGCCATAAAGAAACACGAGTAATTGGACCCAAAAGAATTTATTAACTTATTCACAGTATTTTAAACATTTTAAGCATGTTCACATGCTATAGTGACAACTTTGTGAAAGCTTAAATAGAACAAGTGTTGACCCCCTTTCTTCATTTTACCACAGTTCATATAATAGCCGTTTCTAAATATTGTGTCAAATGAAATCCACGATTCTCCTTGGATGTAAAGGTCACACCAGGTTTTATATGAGTGTTTGTTGTTGGTGACTAAGGTGAGAAAAGGCACATCTGTCCCAGTGAATTACACTAAGTATTGTGCTAATATTTATTTGCAAGTTCAGCATAAACCCTTCCCACGTTTGATCTAATTCTTACGTGTTTATTCTTTGTACAATTTAAATCCGCTTCTGCTTGGAGCACTTGATGTGAATGATGCTAGATCAGCTTAAAAGAAAAAGATGTGTCTGAGAGAAAAGCTCCAACAGATGGAATGTGATAAAAACCAGTGTGTTTGTGCACTGGCGGCCACCTTTTCACGAAATGTGACGTCAGATCTTTTTAAAGTCCTGGGAACTCATAATACAGTGCTGCTCAAAAAGTTCTCCATTCAGAATTTTCTACATTTCTGCAAAAAAATGACCCAAAACAGCAGCGCAAGTCCCACAAGTCCTGAAAGTAGGCAATGAGAACCTGATCAAATTAAAAATTAATATTATACTTGTGTATTTGTTTATTCAAGAAAATTCCTGTGTAGCAATCTCAGCAAACTGAGACTAAACTAAATGTTTCCACTAACGGTTCATCAGTCACCTTCAGCAGCTGGGCTAATTTAGCCCACTCCTTCATACAGAACCACTTCAGGTCTTAGATGCTGGGAAGGTTTCCTCACATCAACGGTTTGCTTCAGGACCTTCCACAGAAATTCTATTGGCTTAAGGTCCATACGGAATTGACATTTCAAAACATTGACTTTTTTCTTCTTTAACTATTCTCTTGTAGAGTGACTTGGGTGCTTGGGGTTGTCATCTTATTGCGTTACCCAGCGTCTCTTAACATACAGCTGACGGACATCTTCTTATAGAATTAACCTGGTATAATTCTGAATTTAGTCTGTTCCAAACTCCACATACACATCCACAAACATATGCTGACTGAGACGAATCCCTGGTCAGTTTTAAACAAAACAAGCCACTAAACAACACCCGAGTCTCATTAAATTGATAAGAAGCACTTATTAGTTTTGCAACTCAGAGACATGTAATACTGGTTGATTTTCCTAAATAAACAAATTTGCAAGTATAATATTCCTGTTCAATTGTTTGATTGGGTTCTTGGCGTTTTTCTTAGCAGCACTGACCATTCAATAAAAACTTGCTGAATTTCTACATTTTGCAGACTGGCGTTATCAGGCAGTAAGCGTTATATATTATAACAGGGTCTCCTTTTAAGACCATAGTGATATTAGGCTGTGCCCTCTACACACATTTTCTCATTTATTCACTTCAAGTATAGCTAAACTATGCTGGTGATTCATTTTCATGCTACCACCAGCTTTCATGCTACTGCCCATCCGGGGAGAACGGACTGGATGTGCCCTCACAAACCAGACCGAGGCTTCAGTTCCCGTGGATCGTTCTAGAGTCAGTGTGCGGCTTTCTTTGCCCTCCTCCTCTTGTTCCTCCGTCTGACTAAGCTGCACTGTGTTTCCGTCTCTGTCGGCCGGATGAAGTCCTCCACCTTTTCCCGCTCCATCATGGACGTCATCTTCAACGTGAGCTCCAGCTCGTGCAGGACTCCGGCCAAGTCCTCCTCAGGGACACCCAGATCAATGTTAGCCCCTCCCTCCGTCTGCACCTTCTCGTTTAAATCTCTCTCTGGCGTCACATCTTCCTCACTTACTGCCGCTGAGCCAGCTTCTCTCCCAGCATCTTCACTCTGCTCCTCTGTTACTCCGGCCTCTTCTCCCCCCACGGGACCTGTGACGTCCTCAGGAAGGTTTTCCACCAGGTCGGCCTCATCGGAGCCCGTCCGCTCTGCTCCTGTCTGCTGACTGTGCTGACAGCAGCAGCCGGAGTGTCCCCAGTAGGATTGAGGCTCCTCCAGATAATCTGTGGAAAGTTTACAGGAAATTAACAAATCGTTAATTTGCCACCTTTGAGTGCGTGTCACAAATCTGCCTCAATCTAAGATCATGCACTTCCAACTGACTGGTTTTCGCTATTTCAGGTTACACTGTGACTTCAGGTTTGTTAAAGGCTGTTGTCAAGAAGAAGTATAGACCTATTACTACATAGAACTGGATGTGAAAGGTTTCCATTCAAGCAAGTATCAAAATTAACTGGGAAAGTGAAACTTTAGAGAGATTTTAAGGAAGTGCAAGAAAGGTAAGTTGTGTTGCTGGTGAGACAAAAACAATATTTGAAAATTTGATGTAGAAAATCACTACAGTCACAACCAATAGACAAACTAAAGGAAACTTGCAGTGTTCATATTCTGAATCACTGGTTGCCTTTTTCGTGGACATTTCACTAATAATTGGAATAAAAGTCCAGTCACAATCAAAGATGACCTCAGTCTGAACCGACAGGCTTGTCAGGAAGTAACCCTCAGTCACATTCAGGGGGCTGGTGTACACCTCAGTAAATCTGTCAAACATCAGGTGACATCATGAGTTGAGGAACAGAAACAGAACAGGACAGACATTAGGCTGTCGTCAGTGTTGATGATTGTTTGATGGTGGAAAGAACGAAGCGAGATCTCCACCAAATGAATGAATTCAGTGCTGACAACACAGTTGGGGAAAAACGTCCAGTGGATCTGATGCTCCACTGTGAGCGAAACCACTTTGAACATGTTAAACATGTTAGATTCTTATTAAAGCTTCAGGTCATATAAATGCATATATCAGCACATTTATTTAGCCTTGAAAGCAACTGAGTTGAAATCTCTGGTCAGAGTTCTGGTTGTAGAACAGTTTAGTCCATGTAGACGTACAGCATCTACTATACATGACCAAGTCAACCACAGACAACTTCTGCAGAGACTCTCTTTATCATAATGCCCCAGCCACAGACAGCTGAGGGAGCAGCATTCACTAACCGTCCCAGTCGTCCTGAGGCTTCTTCTCTGGAGCCATCCCCTCCACCAGCTGGCCCTCCTGCATCACTCGCGTTATCTCCGTCAGCTGCTGCAGGAGACTCTCCTCCTGGTCCGCCGTCACCGCCTTCAGCCTGCAGTTCAGACACAAAAATAAAACTTGCTTCCCTGTTTTGATATGAATTATGTTTGTTTAATTCCCTCTTGTGTCCTCCGTCATGTCTGCCTTGAGGCAGTTATTCCTGTTGGGGGACGTGACTCCTCCTCCTCACCTGTCAGGACTGTGGTGGGCGTTGGAGACAATATTCTCCATCACCAGCTCCGTCTCCCTCAGCTTCTCCTGCAGCTGAGCCAGCTCAAAGTCGGCTGTGGGCAAAGAAGGGACACCATTAGGGGGAAGGAGGAGCAGTGGGGTGTTTGCACAACTTCAAACGGGGCACACAATATTGATGAGGTGAAGTGCAGACGTGTTCTCTTCGCAGCCTGGGTGGACTCCCATACATCTCACGGTACGTTACTTTATGGGCCTAAAATTGTCAGCATTCATTTTTTTCTCATTAGGTTAATGGACTACTAACACGAGCATGCCTTTAGGACTGGATGGAAATGTCTGAGACTGGATGTGACGTAGTGCAGATGTGAAGGCTTTTAATTCAGTCCAAAGTCTGGAGCCCCCAGAGCAAGCTCCAAGGTGATGGGGGAGGGAAAGCCCTCCTTTATAATATAGAGGGAAGATGATAACAGGTGCTCTTAATATAATCTATACACTACTGCAGCCCTGAGCAAGAGTGAACATGTGTCTTATGAAAATAACATAAAGTACACTTCTTCTTTTTGTTAGCATGAACAAAAGTTGGAATAACTGATACTCACTGATCTTTCTCTTCATGTTCTCTGACCGGACGGAAGGAAACCTGCTCTCTGATGGCTTACTGTTCCCCTTAGACGTGATCTTACAGGAACACAGTAACACAAGTAACGCACATTATTCTTTTATAGACGATAAAGTAAACACTTAATTATTGCTTCAGGGTTATTTCAGTTTGAAATACTTTGATGCTTTAGATTCTATTGTAAAAATAGACCCTATATTGTACTAGCTACTGCAAATCAGGAGGGAAGTAATCTGAGAAAACTAAAATACACTATCAATACAAACTTGGACGCCTTCTTGTTTTTTTTTTTCTTACAGCAAATGTTAAATATTGTACAATAACTCTTCGTACTTTCTACACCGTTTGCTCTCAGCAGCCATGTTTGTGTTCACCTTGAACAGTATGTAGAGGATGTAGAATAGAATCCCGAAGCCGTACACAGGGATGATTTGCCCTGCCAGGTTGGATTTGCCTCCGGTCCCTGTCCCGGTTCCTGCTCCCTTGGCCTTGGCTATGGCCTCGGGGTTGTGGGCCCTAGAGAAGCCGGATCCCGCGGCCCTCTGGCCTCGGCTCTCTGGAGCCGCCTGACGGTGCATCATCGGAGGGAAACGACCCGAACCTGCAACGAGGCGGAGGAGGTGGATGCCGTCAGGATAAATCTGACGTCACATGATATGACGATAAATAAATATCTGGGGATTTGTCTTTAAAACCGCTGACTTTTTGTTATTTATTTATTTGAGTGTGCTGGCTTTGGTGTAATGATCTAGTTTACCGTTTTCTCAGTGTCAGAGCTTAAAACTATCAATAAGCAATAAATGACAGATAGCTTATTTATTCATTAACATTTTCTGGTTCTATTGCTTACTTTCATTCCATCATGTAATTAAAACGTTGTCGGTCTAAAATAGAAACACTTGTTTTCGTTTAACAATATATATTTTTCTTATTGTATTTTACTGACACTACATAAATTGAACTGAACTGAACTGAATTAAATAAGTGATACTTTGCCTGAAGGTTAATTGTCATCTGCAGTCTCTGAAATAGAATTACTAAAAAATATTTATAAATTGTGTATATTATAAACCTTACACACAATATAATAAATTATTGGACATTGTTCGTTTCTCTGCTCCATTAATGTCAATAATGTCAGACTAAGTTGGCTTTACCTTTGCACAACGTACGTTGTTTATACTTAGGCCTTACATAATATATATTTTAAAACATTTATTTTCAGCGCCCTCATCGGGGAGGATAATGTTACTACAGGAACAATGGTACACCAGTGATGCACAATGCAGTATTTGGCTTTAAATAGGAACAAAATGAGCACAGTGTCACAACTTTCAATAGCTAAAAATTCAAAATAGTATCTCTGACATCAGAAAATCTACCAAAGAATAGCAGAAACCGCACGAAATGTCAAGAAAACCCGTGAAATATGACGCACCCTCCGGCCGCTCAGCAGCATCCTTCCTCCCGCGGGATAAGAGGATTTTGGGAAGCAGCAACGCGACGCACAGCACGAGGCACGTCGCGAGGGTCACCTTTTGAAATGTTGACATCGCCATAGTGACCGGAGATCGGTCACCTTCCTGTTCAAAAACAACGATCTGTGACTGATTTGAGATGAGGAGAGAGGACTCGGAGGAACTTCCTTGTTGACTCGGAGGAGCGGAAGTGCGCCGTGACTGTAATGACGGAGTTTCACCACTGGGTGACGCCAAAGGTCCGTGTTTATGTTCATATCGCCTGTGCGTCTGCAATCTTTGTGCCTGGTTTGAATTTAAAGATTATGTGTGGTATTATAATACATAATCATATATATATGTGCTGCAAACAATTCAATAATCTATTGACTGCGGCCACAATTAGATTGTGTTTATAGGTTTCTTTAATTATGTTGTCCATATAGCTGTTGAAGCTCAAAGGAATTTATAATCCACAAGAGCTCACTTTAGTATATGCATAACTTTATATTGATGTCTTAATATGAACCAAAATAAAATAAAATCTCCACATCCATTGTGCAAGACAGAAGTCTGTAAAGACTTCAATAAATAAGGATTCTGATCTTGACCTATGTCTTTATGGTTTATTCTCACATCTCAATTTCTGGATTTCATTTAATTGCAGTGGATTTTTCAGTTAGTCCTTGTATGGACACTAACTGCCATTTGTAATTATTAAATACTAGTTGTGTTATTTTTTTCACTACATAATTTTGCTAAAAATTCTTAAATGTACTCCGTCTTCCTCCCACCGTCCGAAGACACGCTGCTTAGGTTCATTGGTGATTCTGAATTGGCCATACATGTGACTGTGAATGGTTGTTTACCTCTGTGTTAGCCCCTGACATAGACTGGAGACCTGTCCAGGATGTACCCTTTCTCTCGCCCGATGACAGCTGGGACAGGCTCCAGCCCCCCCACGCCCCTCTAGAGGACAAGCGTTATAGAAGATGAGAATCCTTAAATGCTGAATCCTCTTTGTGCAATGCAGCATCTCATTTTCCGCACATAAAAAATTCATGAAAACTTTTTGTGAAGGATGAGCATCTGCCAAAAAACTGCCAAATGTCAGTGGTTGGTCGGTCAAATAAACACTGACCATACTTTTCAGAATTACAACGCTATTTGTGCTTTGGAATGTTAATGCTTTAAAACCAATTGGAAAAGCGTTACGTTGGGTGCTTTGTTTTTTGCTAACACCGCTCCCTCTCTTCATTCATTCTATCTTGACCACAGCTGCTCATTCTTTCTTGAATTGCTCTGAATTGAATATAAAGCCTATATAACCTATTATATCCTACCTTTAAACTGAAATTAGCTTTTTTTTTTCTTTTTTTTATTGGACTCAGCTGGATCCGGCTGTGAAGACAAAATTGACAATGTCATTAACTTTTAATTTACAGTCTACAGATCCTGCTCTACTTTCAGTGGTCTCTAATGAGAGAAAGCCACACACACACAGTGTACATTTATTTTTTTTTTGTGCTCTGTAATCCTTCCTCTCCCATTCCTCACAGAACCTTAGTTACATTCACAACTTTCTCTGCCATACTCCTGTTTTCTGCAGGCTACTCTGTTGCCTTTACTACGGCTGTTCCCTTGTTCAGCTTTGGCAAACATTGCTTGATATAAAACACATTGCACCCACTCTGGTACATTAGTAGTATACAAACCACAGATTTAAAACTCCAGTGCGGTTTATAATTCAAAGACATTTACCTGGCGCTGATAGGTTTAATCAGCATTATGTGAACTTATCTGGCAGAGGCTTGAATGTAACAGACATTTATTTCAGTATCGATTACAGCTTCAAGTATCTTCATCCGATGTTAACATTCTTTTAGCTCCGTTTTTGGTCCTCTCCAGGTGTCAAATACTGGGTCGTTAGCATCTAAAGCTGCTTTCTGTCCAAAAACTAGTCTTTAATGTTACATTTCTTAGGTTGTTTAGGAGCACGAGCTGTATCACTAGAAATCTCTTTATAGCCAAGAAGAGATGGAAATTGAGCAAATAATTGTTTCATCAGAATAAGCCTCTTTCACATTTTCACACTGTTTTTTGCATTATTCGATGCAACGATTTTAATTTGAGTTTAACACTTGGGTGTGCAAATCTGATTTGCCAGTCTGAATCTTAGAGGTGAGATGTGATGTGTCAAACTGAAACATCAATGCACTCAGACGAGGAATTGACTTTTCCCCGTAGCAGGAGAGATAGATGGATTCTGGAACGAGTAGATGACATTTCAAGGTTTTGTATTGGATTTTTTTTTTGTTGAAACAGATTATTAGACAAATTATTATTGACATTACATGTCTGGAGGGAATCTTTAGGCAATTTCCTCCCTCTGATGTCACGCCAGCACCCACTGATTATGGCTATATCAGCAAATAATGAGCACACAAGCTGAAATTAAACTCCATTTTAATTAGTCAAGAAAAAAAAAGAGCTTGAGAGCAGAGCAGGAAGAGAAGTAGTGTGGGCCTGGAGTCCCCGTTAAGTCTTCAGAGTTGAGTGGCGGAAATATGGGGGAACAGTTCATCCTCCTCAGCCGCTGAACTGAGCCAAACAACATTTACAAACACGCTTCAGTTTGTTTGGGGCTTCCTTCGAGCAAGCTGGGTGGGGTTCACCACAAAAGAAACTTCAGTGGCTGCCAGAGCGGTCCGACAATCACAGGGAACGTTGTGTTTTTCTTTGATGGATGACTTGCTTGATGCTATGTGTGGCCTAATTGGCTTCACTCCATCCATCTAGTGTTTCACATTTGGTCAAACAGACTCCTGCATTATTTGCAAACACTGGTTCACTGCATTTCTGTTCACTGTCCACATTAAGTGCTCTGGGTAAGATCCTCCTGATAGTTTCATTACTCCATTTCCAGTCCATCTGATGAGAAATGTGAGTTTTAAGGGAAACGACCACAAAGCCCTGCAATTGAGTTCAAACAAGGGCTGCTGGAAATCTGTCCAATCTGTGTTGTGTTGTTTTTTTTTTAGTTTCGTTTTCTTTTTCTTTTTTTCCCCCCCACACGGTCTGAAACAAGAAGCTGATGAGGCGTGTGCTGCTGTTAGCTTCTTGGTCCAAGTGGCTCTGATCTGCAGAGACAGAGACAGAGAGAGAGACAGAGAGAGGGACACAAACCATGTCCGGGTCATTCTGTGAGGTTTGAGGGGTTTAATAAAAACATATGTTCAGCTTTATGTAATCACTTATTGTGGTATAAAATCAGAAAAATTGTCGGTATTCCAGTTAATTGTGGTTTACATTACATAGGGTCGAGTGGTTTCAAGTTTGAACCAACACACTACTCGATATGTTTCATCCTCAAGTGTCATTCAAGGTCTTAAATGAGTGGTGGGAAGTACAGATGTCTTTTTGTGTCTGATGTGGCATATACTGAATATACCAAATACTGAAGCTCATCACTGAGCCACACTGGGCCCTTTCATTGCAATTAATTTATTTTTACTCAAATTACGCAGATGCCATTCTTCTGCTGAAATCCTCCAAAGGAGTATTCACCCGCACCAGACTATCGCCCCCCCCAACAAGTCGGCTATTATATTTCCCTCTGTTTGAGTAACATTTGCCTAAAACAACAGCGGCCGGCAGATTTATGACTTCAGAGGAGAATTTTAAAAGCAAAACTACACATATATAGTATTTTTCTTCTAAGAGTTTAAAGACTTAAGATCAAATGGGTTCAGGATTGAGAGCCAGGGATCAACGTTCTGCTGTTTCCACATAAAGACTGCCATTCATGCAGAAGTAAAACTGCGTTTCCACTGTGGTAATCTCTTAGATGAATTAAACATTTTCTCAAAGAAGCCTAAAATCACTTGGGTTTTATGCACTGTGTGCATTGTGGTGTATTATTTATGAGATAAATTATGTTCTGCTCAGTGTTTCTTTTTTTTCATTGTTCCGATTACACTCGAGGCAAATAAAAGAAAAACATCACACAAAATGCAAAATAAATAAAAAATAATGAACGTTACATTTATGGATCATTGGACCCATTCTTTTCATCTTTTTATCATTTCTCAATTGCTGACTAAATAAATACATAATAAGGAAATAAGCATGAAGTGAATATCATTTCATCCAGTGCCTTAAGTAAATCTACATTTAGAGTTAACGGTAAAAAGTAAATAACTCCGCAATTTTCCATAACAAAATTTTACTGATATCACTGTCCAATATATGTTTATTATGAGTAAATATAGCCTTTTATTTCCATTTAACAAAAGGCATGAAAAGAGTAAGAACCAAGAAAAACACACAAATATGCAGTGGTTCAGAGAATACACCAGTGGAAAAAGAAAAGGCTAAAGGGTAAATCCCAGTAAATCAAACTACTTGAGTTGATAGAACAGTTGCAAAGAGCTACAATACTTGGAAGCCAGAAAGCCTTCGGCGCAGCCATTTCACTGAATTACAGCCACATTCCTAAAGTAGACATTCCAAGCACAAAAGATATCTCCTTTCTCACCTCAGTTAGTAATACAATTGCCGGACTCCTGCAGAGTTGTCATTAAATGCACAGAGACAACTGATCTCTAACACTGTAGAGTCAGCGTGAACGCTGGAAGACCTCAAATTCACCTAAAACTCTCCAGAGTCCACCAACTGTCCAGTACAGCATTGTGCAGCTCGTGAAGTGGAGCTGTAGCATTATAATGATATGTTGGGCTGCTGGTGGCTTAAGGGAATGGTTCTGAACTGGGCAGACCCTGAACCCTTCATAATTGTGGACTCTGTGGTATTTGTTGCACTTGCTTTCAACCCTCCTCCAGTCATCTGCCCTCGCCGGCGACCACTGCTCACACACCCAACGCGAGGTTCAACAAAGGGAGTAGCAGGGATGTACTCTGCTCCCACAGGATTTATTTGTCTGCTGTTCGAAACAGGCAACATGTTTAAATTACAGCAGCATTGGCGGGTCACCTGAGGTTATAGTATCCATCTGTAACTAACCCTACGATAATAATTTATTCATTAAAAACACTGCAGAATGCTGCTTTGCGCTTTTATGTTGTCATTCCTGTTATCTAGAATAAGAACCAAGAAAACATCACACGTGTAATAGACCCAGACTCAGAGAAAAACAGACAACATACGACACAAATCCCGCATTAATCCCCCTTAGTTGGATAGATAATTTGCTTCCACACAATTTTTACTCCGTTTTTGGTCTCAGTCAATTTCTGAATGATTTACCCGCACATCAAATACTCCTTAAAGGCCTGCAAACACCAAACAGACATTAAAAGAGATCCCGGCAACAAAGTTGGACTGTGATGTTGCCATTGAACGCACCCTTAAGACTAGAGCCAGCAGCCAGCTGACACATTCAGTCTGTGCTTGCAGAACGCTGCACACCAGCAGGTGGCAGTAGTCTGAAACCTGGAGCAGAGACGTATATTAGAGAGAGTCTGGCCAACTAGGGAATGGACGTCTGAGCCATCCCGCTATGGTGACTGGTTCTGAGCTAGTCACATGTTTCATGGGCGCCATGTTAGATGCATCTAACCAATATTCACCCATAGAGAAGTGGCAATAACAGAGAATAAAGTTAAAATATGCCACAGCGCTAAAAACACGGGGGAAACTCCACTATTTCTCTAGTGAGCAAAAACGGAAAAGTTATGGGAGCAGAAGATTAAAGGAAGAACTGGATGTCAATTGATTTCTCACTATCATGTGAGGAAGATGTAAATTTCTCTCTGACGTTTGTTAAGATTTTGTACAGGAAAAATAAAGCCATACCATCATTAATGTGTACATTGATCTAAAAAATGCTCAACACTACTTCACAAATTAATTAAGTCTGAAGTTAACCAAACCTTATGCTAGTCTTATGCTAGCTAGACTAAAGGCTACCGTCATATATACTGTGAAACCCATGTGTACATGTAATTTATGTCCATGTAGATAGTCACATTTAATTGACACCTACCTATGCCTCAGTTACTTCTAAGTTATTATGGCTAGCATGATAATGTTACTGTGATACTAATGATAATACTAAATAACAGTAAGACTAGTTTAATTTATAACTATTTCTGAGTATTTATAAATTTCTGAGTAATTTTAAACTTTTAATGGTGATGGATGAACATGGGAGACTGAGGAGAAGGTAAACACAGCTCTGTGACTGATGAGGCTATTAGGTTACAAAGCATTTTACAGACTTATCACTTTTACATATTGACAGACATTGGCAATAACATTAATAGGCCGGTTAATGGTGAAAATAAGATATTTATTTCAACATAGTACATCCGCCCCATAGAGTTATACTGTAGAGTCTTCCCTCCGATGAATCTAACCCAGGAATGGAGTTGGCCAGACTCTCTCTAATATACGGCTCTGACCTGGAGGGTTACTATAAGCGTGGAGGCTAGGATGCTGCTCACTTACATACTCTGGCATTAATTAGGCTTGCTCATTGACTCTGTTATGTGTCAAGGAGCGTCTGTTAAAAGAAAACAGACAAAGAAAAAGGCCGTCACAACTCCCAGACTCCCAACTTGAACACCAAAAAACTGAGCTAAAACAGCTCAGTGGTGCTGGTCCAGAATTGTTGGTGGGCTTCCCACTTTATGCGAATAACTGTATAAGTGTTAAACCTAAATATTATGCTCTTATCTGGTATGAAACATGTTTTAAATAGAGGACCTATATTGTAGAGGTTAAAGGATTCAGTGACTGCACAGACAGTCAGTTTGCTTTGCTGATTTGTAGGTGAATGTTTATCAGTTTCACCAACAGGGCATTAAGTGACTTACAAATTTTTCTCTCAGTCTGTTAATATGTGCATAACATATTCAAAAAGACTAACTTAATTCTAATATCTGTGCCTCTAGTTTGGAGTCTTATGTCTACATATGGTCGTGTCTGGGATGAGCTAGTGGCTCGCTTGTATACCTTCCAGATATCTCAGCACATGGTTTAGTTCAAACTGTCAGAGCAGCTGTCTGGGCCTGTAATTCATCATCATCAGAATATTACCTCTTATTGAGGCTGCCTCTCAGTGCTGCCATTAAGATGGCCTCCTTCATAGTCCAGCTGGCACAGGATCATGTTGTTCTTGAGGAAAAACTTGTCTCCCACGCAAAATCTGCAGAGAGAAATAAAAATATGGAACTGGGTCTCGGTTCTTGCTTGAGCAGGAGTGAATCACGAGGTCCCAGAAGAGCATTTCAGGCATATTTTCAGCATACATCCACTGCTATGATCATCAAAAAAAAAATAAAAAATTAAATTAAACTTGCATGATTGCTGCCTGATTAACTAACCCCAAGTGATGTACAAAGTCTTCGGCCCCTCAAGGTTTTAAAGGGCACTTTGGATTTCATCACGTTCTGATTACAATGCATCGGTAATATGCTCATAATGACCGGTGAGCTCACTAGTACACCTCCCAGATAAGTCAAGTGAATTTGATCTCTCTGGCTAATTGCTTCCCTAATCTTACCTCTGGCGGCAGAGCTGACAGGCAAAGCAGTCTAAATGGTAGACGTTGTCTCTGGCTCTCATCACCATCTCAAAGGCAGGGATCAGCTTACTGCAGGCTGCACAGTTCCCTGTCACCCCAAAGAGTCTGCAAAGGGAAAAGGGACAACAAGAGGGCCGGTTATGTGAACGCACACACAGCTACATTTCAGGCAAAATAAAGGGACAAGGCTAAGAAGTAGCCCCTGTGTCTCGCTCCAACCGCTGCTCATAATCACCTCAATTACTGGTGGTGAACAGCACTGCATTTCCTGCAGACTGTTGATGGCTGTCTCTGCTCGCGCTAATGCAGAGCTCACATCATCTTATTTATGAGTGCAGCTTAGTGTGAAAAACCATTCAAATAAACCCTCTCATTTTAATTATGAGTAGATGATGAGATGAGCCTCTCGTAATAAGAACCGCAGCCGTGTCACTGAACTATGGCTGCAACTAACCATTATGTTTATTGGACCAATCTGCCAATTCAATAGTCCAGAGACCTGAGGTTTTACTCGCGCAGATGAGGAAGAAAAGCAGAAAAAAATGCTCCCGTTTCTGAAGCTGGAAGCAGAAAACGGTTTCACTTGTCCAACGACCGAAATGATTAATTGTTTCAGCACTACAAGACGCTGCTGCCAAAATTAGTACAAAGCTACCGTTGTAAGCAGTTCATTAATTCATGCATTAATTCATTCATTAATTACCACTCAGCTCCTGATGTGTTCCTTTTTCGTGCCTTGGTAACTACTCCAAATACTGTTTGCTTCATTGTTGCGTTAACAATTCTATCTGATTTAGCTTGTGAACAACTGGCTAGAAATGTAAGATGCAGGCTCCTTTTGCCCTGGTGTGATTAAAGACCCAGCAAAGCTAGGAATAAAGTGAGAATGTTCCCACGTCGTAACAATGTTCCTCTCTGCCAACCCCGTGTGAAGGCAGGGCAGCAGCTTTTTATCTGTTCCGATCAAACCTTCTCAAAGAAGAAATCTCACATACGGCAGTGTTCGGCATATCAAATGTAAAGGTTTTCACGGAATGGATATGACTTGGATCACTACACCGTTTTATGCATTGCTGATAGAGAGCAGGAAAACTCAGATTAGCTGATATGAAAATGTCAAAATTTATATGAGAATATCACTTGCTTTAAGAAGCAGGAGGGTGAGGCTCAATGTATTAAACCTTTTCTGAAACTGACACTTTATCTGGCCACATTTGAACCACGTCCTCAAACTGCCTCGAGAACAAACTCTGTGTTGTTTTAAATACTCTGTGCCGGCCAGCTGCAGATGGCCTCACCTCTTATTCACCTCTAACAGAATGAACAAATAGCTCCCAAAGAGCCTGACGCACATGAAGACAAGTGGCCGCTGCTGATTTCCATATTCCATTAGAGGCCAAGTAGAAAAGGAGCTTTAGGAGGAACCATTGTGAAAAACTAGCTCCGTGGAAGGAGGGGGAAAAGCTCAGAGCATGTGTATCCCACAGCCTCGGACAACAAACGGAAAACGTCATCAAACGAGTGACCAACAGGGGAACAAAAGCGAGTCCTAATTAACACAATGTTCTGATCTAACAAGCCTGAGTCCTTCTCAGGCACCTGGTGGGTTTTTTCCCTCTTCTCCTTAACGAGGCTATGAAGCTCAATGCTAATTCTCTACTAATGGTCCAATTAAAAGAAATCACATGGTTTTAATCCCGCTCTTCAAAGGCTTTTGGTCTGCACCCTTGCAATGATGAGGAAAACAGGAGGCAATCTAGCCAATTTAACTGTCAAAAGGGGTTTTGGTCTCTTAAGTGCAGCGCAGCTAATGAGCGACTTAGCTCCAACCAAATCCAGCTGGATTGTACATGAGACTAACACATGAGTTCAGCAATGTGGCTGAGATATCAGGAGTTCTCCCGCTGACCCGACACCCAGACGTCGTTATTTCAGGCAAGAAAGATTGGGCGCATATAACTCTTGGAAGAGTCGTTAGAGTCAGGCTTAAGTTTGTATATAAGCTGTGTCACCGAGATTCATGGTCTGAAGTTTTCTAAGGTAAAACCTCTAAAGCACACTGCCTCCATCTTATAGTGCATCACGGTGACAAGGGGAATAATGGATATACCTCACTGCAAAGGATTTTACAGAGGAACTGTTCAAACTATCTACAAGTATCTGAGGGGTTTATAAGATGTGTTTGAAGTGCGTTAAGTGTAATAAGTATCCTGCCATACCGCATGGCGGACACATTCACAAGAGATTCTTAGGGTGTTTGTGTGACTTGGGCAAATGCACTTAAGGAGCTTTAAATTTGAATCATTTCGTTTCTTGTGACTAGTTAAGAAAACAATGTGTTTAATGTGCCAGAGTCAGGAGATGGTGAATAGATAGATAGCCTGGCACTGTCCAAAGCTAACAAAATCTGCCTATACATTTATAAAATCCAGGGTAATGCACATTCTCTGAAGTTACAGGTCCCAGCCAAGATATATACAGACACATTATAGCCCCGATTAACTGCAAAGAATAGACACAGCCAGGCTAGCTGTCTTGCTGTGTTTCCACTCACTACTAGGATAGTCAGCTCCTTTCTCCAGCAAGAAAGATAATAAGCAAATTAGACAAGTTTTCCTTCACATCCCCAAAAGCACAATGTTATAAAGCAGCAACCACCATCAAATACTCATGCCTGTTTCTGTAGCTGGTATGTGCCTCCTATTTATTTCTCTTTCCACTGTTTATAGTCTGAAAACTAAGTGAACTGGGCATGAAAGTTCAAAAAGTTAAGTGAAAAGAGAAAGCCTCACATTCATAAAGCACGAGCTGCTCCGTTCTGGCTTCCATCTGTATTTCGATAACAAAGGCTCAAACATTCACAAAGGTCAGCAGCCTGCCTGTTCTCTTACTGTACACTCAAAATCATTATGTTTTGGTCCAAGCTGCGTAAGCTCACTGCTGACTCCTGCATCTGTTGTCAGCTCTCTTGAACATTTAAACCTCCCAACTGCTTCATACACTGAAGGATGTATTATTGGTGCTGTTTAAAACATGAATCCAGCAGACAATCAATAACCTTACGCGGGTTAAGGCAGAAAACAAACGTGTCGACTAAAGACTTTGATGCAGAGCCCAAATATGGAGACTCAAACGGTCTCAAGTAGTAGATCCAAACATGGGTAAAACATGCCTGGGCTCACATTTGATTTAGTGCTCATATATAAGCGGGAAAAAAACTGCAGACAGTTGTTTTTTTTTTTTTATGAGCAGTTTACATCAGTTAGCGCTTTTCATCGACAGTATTTATGCTGTTATTACTCATTTAGTGCAAATTCTGGCAGTGATCTCTGAAATTATTTGTGTGGGAGCTGTGTGATGCACCCAGTCATTCTCAGTGCCGTCCCATTACACCTGTGGAAGTGCTTGCTCGGGAGGGTCGAGCGGGGATATAAATTAAATCGATTTGATTCCATTTTGATTCTGGAAGCCATACCTCAGGTAGTCTCTGCGGCAGAGGATGAGGTTGGCCCGGGTGTAGAGGGTGGAGCCCACCCGGCCCAGGCGGCAGTCACAGCAGGCACACTTGAGACAGTCTTCGTGCCAGTACCTGTCTAACGCCTGCAGCATGAACCGGTCCCGGATCTTCCCGTTGCAGCCGGCGCAGCCCCTCGGCTTCTCTCTGGACTGGAGGGACACTAGAGACACGCCTGTCAGGAAGTAATCCAACAGGTAGAAGGACAAAGACAGACACAGACAGGGTGAGATTTCATCCTGAACTTCCACAATAGTTTTGTGCAGGGGAGGGATTTCAGTATTTAAGTTTAACAGTTTGACAACTGCAGTTAAGATTATAATTCATTTGTGCTAAACATAGAAAACAGTTGCATGAGTCATCTCTGGTATCAGTTAAGGCTCCACAAAGCTGTTAATGGTGTGTGACACAGGTCAATTCAGCCATATGTATTGAAGTCAGATTAATAGGTGGTGAATATATGTCAGCCCAGTACACCACCACCACCACCTCAGTGCTAAAACGCACAACGAGATTAACACCTTTGTGACAGAGTCATTACAGGCGTCATAAAAGTAGACATGGCAATGTGATTGGATCCTACCAGGCTGCACGTTTGCATCTATTAAAGTAGGAGCACATCAGTTAGAAGAAGAGACGCCTCTCTGTACTCACTCTCCTCCTTGTCCAGCACCATCCTTCTGGAAAACGACAACAATCCAACAGCGGGAGAAACGCCAATCCCTCCCTCTCGTGCGTGCGAGGTAACACCGAGAGGAGCGACAATAAACACGGAGGGCCTCGGCGCACGGCGTAAATGACTCTGTCAGCCTGGAGTCGCTCAAACTTCAGCCCCGCTCCTGAACAGTCCCCGAAGAAAGCCGAGAGCAGAAGCCATAGAGTCGCTTTTTCTTTCTTTCTTGTTGTCTTTCTTTTTTTTCTTCTTTCTTTCTCTCTCTTTTCTGCGCGTAAAAATAATCGGAAGGCGGATGAAGGCAGCGTCGCCGAGTATCACCTTGCCGGCAGGGGAGATGTCCTGAAATCAAGAGCGGCTGTGCCTTATCTTGGCTGATGTCAGTGCATAAGTATTTCTGTATCTGCACAGGCTGCGGCTGCTCCCCACAAATGAGCCCGTCTGCACAAGCAGAGCCTCCACACAGTGCTCTCTCTCTCTCCCTCTCTCTCTCCCTCTCCCTCTCCCTCTCTTTCTCTCTGACTCTCCCTCCCTCTTTCTCTTTCTCTCCCTCTCTCTCTCTCTCTTTCTGCAAAAAAAATAAATAAATAAAAATCTCCCACAGTCAAATGGTTTTCTCAACGCTGCGTGCTAATTATATAAAGTCATTATGCTTAGATCTGATAGTAACCGCCCCCTCCCTCTCTGAATCAATTATTCAATACACAGTCACACACCAGGGCAGGCCGGGCCTGAGGTGTTTTAGAATGAGCTTATTCAACTCCAAGGACACCAATTATCTCCAGGGCGCCCTGTAGTCAAAGCTGTGGCTTTTCACCAGCGACACATGCACAGTCCTTTGCGCGCGCTTGCACATGCGCGTGTGCGCACCCGTGTGTATTCCGCGTGTTCATCTCTTATTTATGTCCTGTTTTTAAGTGATAATGGATTGACCGAGGGTAAGAATATGACAGCATTAGAAGATAGCACAAAGGGCGCTCACACAGAAGCAATTATGGGTTCCTTACCTATTAGTTCATAGAAGATGGTACAGCAACGGGCGTGATTAAACCTTCAGACTCCATCATTGTTGGAATATGAATAGCCAAGTGCATATAAGGGGTGCTAAAAAAGAAGTTATAGGTTACTCTAATGAGGTTACTACAGGTTTCTGTAGGAATACTTTAGAATAATTACAGAAACCTTAAAGGAATGGCATGCTGTGTGATGGCCTTGGACGTTACGAAAGCACAGGATATCAAACTCTATAAAATATCTCTAAAATCCTTTTACAGTTCGGATTAGCTCTACTAAAGACATGTTGTAGCGATTCAGAATCATATAAAAACTATAAACCTTGCAACTTGTTAGGAAAATAAAAGATGGAATCCAATAACAGCAATAAAACACTGTAAACTTCATAATGTGCCAGTATGTCGAAATATTAAATAGGAATTCAGAGTAGATTCCCTTTGACATATCAGCCCACTTATGAATATTATCAGCAGCAACACAATAATTCAGTTAAATGCATACATTCATATCAAGTCAAATTCAAACAGTCTCACTATACACATGACACTGCAAGAATTTCGAGGAGATACCCTGAAAAAGAATTGTAGAACATCAATAGGTCACCAGGAGCTCATTAGTGGACCTACAGGTTCTAGTACTATCGCTGAATGTTAATTGGATTCAAAGGTGTATAAATATGGTTCATGTTGCGAGATACCAAATAAAATACAGTACTTTGACACTATCATGGTTATGTTGGACATAAAAGAAAAGACTTCTGGGGTGATACAAAATTATCCCAACAACAGGGTGCAGAACATCTCCCTGAAGCTGCGAATTGACTTTAAAGAATACTGTCAAAACCTGCAGGTCCTCAACCCTAACATTACTGTGTGATAGAATAGGTTTGCAAGAGATGCCATACTGTTAATCAGCTTTAGGGCACTGGACTCATCATACCTGATTCAGAGCAGTGTCACACCATACTGGACACTTTAATGGCACTAGAGCAGTTATACAGTTTATACAGTAAGACACTGTCTTACTGCCATTGTACCATAACTCTTTGTATAAATATTATGTATTGACAATGAAACCATATAAAAATTACAAAAAGCTGTATACTGACCAAAAGACTTACAACAGTGAACCGTTTGTTTTTTTATAAGACTGATATATGAATACCGCAGATGAATTCTAAATAGCCTTGAAACTCAATTTTGATTCCCAGGCCTCCTGTAAGCCACTATATTGAGGACATGGGAACAAAGTAATACCAAAGGGTATTTAAAGGTCATTATTTAAAGTTAATATTGAACACCAGAGACACATTATTGGTCCCTTACATGGATTATTGGAACATCATAGTGGTTTTTCAGTTGGATTTTCAAGGCCAACGCTCACCCCAGTCCATAAACAACACTGCAGCCTGCTTCCAAATAGATCATCCGGCCCTAAATCCTCCTCATTAGACGCTGCGGCATAAACAACTGTTCTAACATGGCCCCTGGATCAGGTCACACTAATTAACCAGCACCATCGACTGACTATTCCTCATTATCCACCCTCTCATCTGATCGCATATAGGCCGTCAAGACAGCTAACGATCAACAGACTAATTAATCAGCTGATGAGGTGCAAGTGAAGCTCCGGGTTCCCTCTTCATTTGCGAGACACATGGGAGCTAATTAGTTCAATTATTAATGCATCTAATTAAATAGTTTCTCTGGGTAATCATGGTTACAGTCTCGTCCTCCACCCGTTGCGGTGATAAATGGATGTGTGGTGCATTAGACCCCTTTTGTCCTTTATTTTGACATACACTAACTCCAATGCAACGGCTGGCTCGGACTAAACATTACAGGCTATTCACAGTCCCGGACCCCATTAGGCTAATTGCACTAAAAGCAGTCTGTGGCTGACATTAAAGGTGAGCTGTGGTTAGGGCTCTAATTAGCAGTCTGTGAAAATGGGAAGCCCTTTTGGCCATCTGCTACAGCTTGCCATCATGTTCTCAGTGTGAAAAGGGCAAAGACAAATTTAGGCGATGTTTTGTAGAAGGGTTGTTTGTCAGATATAATGTCATGAGAGACTGGGTCACTGGGAGCACATTTCATACAGTAACAGCTGAATTTACGGGAGGGAAAACCAGAAAATGGCAGCAATTTGAGGCAGCCTTCATATGGTTTTCCATGTGAAACCACACCTGCTGTTTCCTGTCATATTTGAATGAAAAAACGACTTGGAGCTCATTTTCTACCACCCACATCTGTGTCTCATACTAGACTGTGTCCAGTCTTGAAACAAGCAACCTGAATAAACGAAACCTGTACGGAAAAAGCATTCGCTCCCTAAATCGCTAAACTGTTTTATTAGCCACTTAATCCGACAGTGTTCCAGGTGAACTGATTTGAACTAGACTGGACGCACAGGCCTGATGACTAGAAGGCATGTTTAGTCAAATCACCACTGAAATAAACCAGAAGCTTTCAGTTGGATAAAAAGTTAAATATTCAGATTCAGAATCAGACAACTTTATTTGTCCCCTGGGGCCAATTTAAGGCGTGTGTCAGCATTAAGTCATGCAAACCAGGAAACTATTAAAGAAAAAAAAAAAAAAAAAAAGGAAAATACCTAATATGTACAAAACTGTCCATAGAGGATGTAAACATGGCTGAATAAAATGGGAGAAAGTGTAAACAGGAGATGCAGTATATACATGTTATTACAGAGGTAGTATGGACAGATGAAATGTGCATATAAAAATGTGTGTGAAAGAAAAAAGATTTTATTAGTTTGGAAAGAGTTAAACTTCTTTTTCTGTTTCTTAAGGACTGCACAGGTCCATATTGAGAGGCTTTATCTGCAAATGAAGCAAACTTTAAACAATAGATCCTTTTCAGAATCTTTATCCAGGACGTTACATAAAAATCCAAGGAAAGCATACAAGAAACCTAAATAAAGTTTTGTTTTCATGACACCACCGAAAGACCCCTTTCACTGCTAACCTAGAATTATGTTCAGGCTAGTCTGGATTACTGCCATAATGAACGGTGAGGACCCTCAAACGGTTTTGGGAGAACGTTCTAGAGATGAGTGAAAAGCTTCTCGTTGTGGCAGACAGGTGTCACATTTCATCTCATTATATACGGTATTTTTAGCCTCATTAGCAGGACAGATCTGTAGACGGCCACACTGGTCTATCATCTGTCAGACCACCACTTTGGCTCAGTCTGAAATGTCTCAAAACATTTGGATGGATTGCCATGGTTTTGTAGAAAGGTTCTTGGTTCTCAGAACATTTTTTGCCATGTCCACGTGTCCACGTGTGCCATGTCCAGGTCAAAACGTTTGTTTGTCCTAAAATTTGGTTCATAGTGTGAAACACCTAGGATACGATTGTTAGCATGCTAACTAAGATTGTGGAAATGGCTCTAAAATCAGCATGTTAGCCTTGATGTTAACCAACCTCCTAGAACCGACTGACTGTGGGAGTTGGTTCATCCCTTCTGAGCAAACTCAAGCTGTTAAGGAGAACCATGTCATGTGGTTAAAAGCTTCACAATAATTAGACCCTCATTTGAGACTGTTTAGTCAGCTGCTGTTTCCAAGGTCAGTAATAAACTGCCAAGCTCAAATTCAAGCATCATCAAGCAAGCACCGAAATAAAATGATTCATCTTTTGCAAATTTAGACAACAAATCTAAACACATGTGAATCTTTATCCTGCAGTGTGTTAATTTATTTTTCATTTAAGGGAAAAGAGAGAATGGATACCAGATGGATCCTTCTAACGTAAGGTCAACAAGATCTCATTCCCCCAAATGACTTGCTGTGTACAGAGAACAGGATGTATTTAAAGAACATTAGCTTCACAAGCAAAGAGCTTTACCAGGCAGGCGTGTTGTGCAGGCAAGGCTGATTGTGATAGAGCACTGCCTGATCTCCCAAGAGGTTAGGTCACTATGGATGTTGTTTGTTTTGATCCCTAGATTGTGTGGGAAAATCTTCCATAGAGGGCCAGTTTTTAAGTGTTTGACAGGGGAAAGGAATGGCAGTCTGTTGTCCCATCCCTCAGTCCCAGCCCCACGCAGCACCTTCTTGACTTGAATGTAAACATATATTGATCAGCCACAACATTAAAAACACTGTTGGGGAACACCCCGAGACACCCTCAGAAGGTCCATGTCCATTCTTTGATGAGACACAACTTTTTTGGAGGCACAAGGGAGACCTACAATATTAGGCAGATACTTTTAATATTGTGGCTGGAAGTTACTTAAGAATAAAACATAATGATGGTACATAACATGCTGCAGCATTGGCAGCATTGTTGTATTTGACGATTTGACTCCATCAGGCAGCTCAAGACAGTCGTATGACCACAGACGTAGTCATATTAGGTTTAGAATACTCCACTTAAATGTGAATATGTTGACAGATGTTTGCTGGCATGAAGGGAATGTGATCTGTCTAAGTCTGCCTCTGGTAAATAAACACTGCATAAATCAGTACTACCTCTGAGACGTCTTTGAGAAAGATTCTTTAAGCTTCAAGTTGGAAACTGGCTGAAACAACTTCTGCGGTCCCTCCCCCCGAACTTACTTACTTACTACAGCTTACACTGACAACCTGAAATTCAAGGCCATTTCATGTAGCGGCTGGACAGGTGTTAGAAGAAGTGAGAAAGTTGTTATGTTTTGAATTGCTCTGTAATGTCTTCCACGAGAGACTGTCTGCGCCATAAGAAACACATCAACCGACGCTACTCCGGGTGCCCCTCCCCCAATGACATCTGGGCTTTGAAAACACCTTTGCTTTCAGAAGTAAGTCTTCTTTCTTTATTTTTTAGGTTTGTGGCAGATTATTCTGCTTCATTCAGACCTGTTGTCCTCATAAGTGGACGCATTATCTGCCATTAAGTGGCAATACACTAGTCGGTCAAAAAATGATAGCATGATAGCAGGCATTTAACAAAAAAAAAAATTGTTTTTATTTTTATGGTGGTGAAACTTTTCCATTTGTGCTTATTAACTAACTAACTCGTAGTAACAGGTTAGAGCGTCACTAATTAGCAAGTACCTGTCTGAGGACGTTGGGTTTAAATGTCCTTCTCAAAGATTATGCTTTGTTTTTATACTTCTTAGATCCTTGGAGATATTAACAACACATAACAAATAAAAACTCGGGTCTCAGGAGGTTAACTTCAAGACACTAAAGATAAACTTGAACTGGCATTCTGTTTTCCAAAGCTTTGTACAAAAAGCTAGGAGGACATGACTGGCATCCTAGCTTAGTGGCAACACTTGCGTGAAATATGAATGTTCAGAACGGGTTAAAGGCCGCTTCAAGTGTTTTTGAAAACTGCTCATCCAAAAACACATCAAAAGGGTTGAATGTGCTGCAGTCAGTGAGCTGCGTTGTGATCATGATTCACCGTACATCCTCAACCAGTGCAGGGCCCACCCAAACCACGGCTCTTCAGAACGGACCACTTACAGCTTTATTCAAGAAAGTATAGTAATTAAAAAGCTTTGTGAACACGCTGCTCCCCGATAGCTGGCTGAAGATGAATTTACGCTCCTGTGAAAGCAACAGAAGACCACTTATAAATACGATGATTACCCATCCAAATCACTTTACACTCAACACTGCACTTCCCGGCAGTGCATCCACCAAGTGTGAAATGGATCAGAATTAACGACTCTCTAGTAAAACGAACAACGGTCACCACATAAAGATTCCGTTTGTTATACATGGTTAGAAAATATCCAAAGCCGCTGTCTTAACGGCCTTAAAAAAGGGACCCAGAGGAGTAATGAAGTGAGTTTCATCAATTCACATTTTGAAGTATCATTACCCAAAAGAAATGCCACATAAATACCACATTTCAAAACCCGTGCATAGCTCTTCTCGGGGATCATATTTTGGAAAGCATCAGTGGCCCTTTCAGACATTTTTGGGCAGCGTTCCTCATCTACAGATGTAGCTTGTCACACTTGAAGAGGTTGTCTTTGATCTGTCAGCCTAAAACTTGGCAAAGCGACTTCAAAAACAGTCGTGCAAGCATAAACCTTTCCAGGGGTGGAACACAATGTAATGTGTTATGGCTCCACGCATACTCTGTGTCTAAGCTGAGGGTTCTCAACGAGGCTGAACGATGATTGAATGCAGTTCATATTTCCAAAAAGTCTCAAGAAAACATCTTTAATTTGGGTACATACAAGGTTCATATTCAGTATTGATCACCAAGAAGTCTGACTTGAACAGGTCGGAATATAATCTATTTCCTGTTTCAGGAGTTTCAGGAAGCTTCCCTCTTGTTCCTGTAATGAAAGATGGAAGAGCTAGAAAAAAAAGAGAATGAAGAAGTGAGAAGTGAGATGGACAGAGAGGGAGAGGGTTTAGACACACCTTCAGGAAATGTAGATGTGGTATGGTGTTAAGCATAGGTTTCCAACAGGGGTCCACGGCCCCCAGGGGGTCCGTGGAGGTACTGCAGGGGGGTCGCAAAATTTTTGGTTGAGGGCTGCAATTGGTTGAGGGTCTATTCAGTCCCCATGTGAAATCCCAGTTGCATGCAGCAATATTAGCAGAAGCAGTGCTGCTTGCTCCCATCAGTCTACTACTGAGGCCAGAATGACTTGGTGATTCACCGTCCCTACTACACTTAATTAAATTTAAAGTTTAAAGTAAAACTTGAATCTGTCAATATATATAACATTTAGATATGTTTATGTCAGGTATGTATGCAACGACGGTTGCACGATCACCCTACCGTCGTGCATCTTTAAAATACAAAAAAAGAATATTATTTGAATAGCTTAGTATTTGAATGCAAAATGATAATAATAATGTATATTTATAAATAGCACTACGTCAAATTTAATATAGAACCCATATACTAGGTAGGAGGTCCCTGTTTAGTCTCTCTGTCAGTTTGGGGGTCCTGAAAAACATTGAAGACCCCTGGTCTTAAGTGATGAAAACTTCATTATCAGCTCTTTCAATAGAACATGAGTGTATTGAGTATTTAAAAATGTCGCTGTCACACTACGGCCATATCAAAATTGCCATTTCGCTCAAGCGCTAAGATTTCAAGATTTTATCTGATACAAAAAGTGATAAAATCTGTAGCTGAAGATTTAGAAATATATTGTGGGTAACATTTTAAGGATAGAATATGAAAACATGACATAAATATGAGAAGCTTATTAAAATGCATGTTATTCCATTGTGTGGGTGGATAATGTAAGTGAATCCAAGCTAATGTGCCAAACTAGGAATATTTTTCTTTTCCATATGCCACCAACATTTGACATCTGTTTTTTTTTTTAATTCATTTCTGTTTTAGCTCAAGGATAGTCTCCAAAAATCCATATTAAAGTCCCAAGAAAGATACAAGAACATGCACTAATTTGAACTATATATATGGCCTGTATTGTAAAATGGTGTCGTATAGTGTGCATATATATGTATGTAGAGTTTATGCACACACCCACACACACACACTTCATATTCACATACACGTCTGTAGATAAAGTACACTGTATATCTGAACCACTGCACGTATTCATTCTTCTCATAGCCTGGACAGACAGCCTCGCCGTGATACCAAGTACTTCATCAGATTCAGCTTATTTGACAGCATTTGGAGCAGGCAGATACCAGCAACCCACAAAGCAGTCCTCAGTGCACAGACAGCAGGACATCAGATTTAGTGTAACGGGAGAGTGCAGGACATGAACACAGACAACACATGAAAGATTACACGATTACTGCACCTTTTCAAAAGAAAAAAGGCTTTAAATTCGCTGGTGTTTTTAAAACCATATCCAAACCCTGATGTAAGCCATAAAAAACTATAGCTCACTACTGTACTCTTCACATATGGTAGATATGCATTCAGGAAGCAATCACTGTGTGCGCTCATGCAGCATGACACACAGCGCACGCCACGCAGCAAAATAATGTGTCCTTGAGCAAATCCAACAGCGTAATGTTGTTCAGATCGTCTTGAAATCATGATTTTCATTTATCTCTCATATATATGTTTGATAATAATTCCACGTGTATCATTTCAGTTGATTTGAATTGGAAACTTAATTTTACCAGATGGATATATTGTCACATGTTTTTTCGTTAATTCAGCCAGGAGACTAAACATCTTCAGCTCCCATTTACTTTTACAATCAGGACTGCAGTCAGAGAGAAAGCTGGTGAGAAGCGAGCGAAGGATCTGATGTTTGGAGAAAAGGGCTCCTGCTCTGTCGTGGTTCCATTTCTGTGAGGGTTCAAGTCCTTGGAAGTCAGCCAGTCCCCTGTCAGTCTGACTAAGCTGCCGAGTTTTAGATTGGAGTGAGGATGTGCTCACCAGCTGTGAGATTAAGGGGAACTGATCGATGGCCTTTCTGATTGGCTCTCAGGGTGTCCCAGCAGCATCCAATCCGCTCGGTTCGGATGGTTGTCCTCGGCCGAGCCAAAAGCAATTCTTCCTCCTCGCAGGGGCCAAATAAGATCACTGACCTGAAGCTACGAGGCCACGCTTGGAGTTTCTGTGTCTATCTGCCTGCACTCCTCATTTTTTGGGAAAAACCAAAAACAAACAGGTAGACAGAGGAGGATGGAGACGTGAGGAGATGGAATCGAGTCAGAGTTCATATGAAGAGCATTTTCCCCAATCGCGCATTGAATTGTTTTATTTAAATTGCCATTTCCTCACATCTTCGTTATTAGGCTCCGACACGGTGCTTCTTTGCTTCTCTCCAGAAAATTACCTGTCAGTCAAACTCTGTGGGAGACTCCATGATGTCTTTTTCCTCAGAGTCTCTGTTGAGTCTCTGTAGGTGGAGCTCTTTTCTTTTTCAGCTACAGCTGCTATTGCCAACTACAGTTTTTTTTTTCTTCTATGTATTCAAAGAAAACTGCTGTAGCTGCTGCTGGAAATGTAAAATGCATGACTTCCTGTGCGGCACAGGATTTTTATTTTTTATTCTTTTAGAAGATGGAGAGAAGTCTTTCATGAGCTTTCATGAGCTAAGCAGAAACTTAGCTCCAGAAATGTCAGGGTTCATTTGATTAAATACTGAAAGCGCATAAAACGCATCACAAGCGAACCGTGTGGAAAATAATATGCGCAGCGCATAAGAGGATTCCTGTGTAACGTGGAAAGGACTGTTCACGAAATAACCTCATGATGGAGCTGAAGGATGGGGAGAAATGTTTGCTACCTTCACTGATCCCAAACAACTGCCAGGCAGACTCCTGCGGAGACTCGGCTTTCATTCACCACCTGTGCTGTGATGATGATGAACGCGAGGAGGCAGTCTGCTCTTCACCAAATGTTACATGTGGGAAGGAGGCACTGAGTAATCAGAGGAGAACATTTGAACAAATATACTTGTCTTGAAGCTGACAGATTCCATGTCTTCATACAGTGTACCTGCTCCAACAGTCTGTTATGCATCACCCCAGCCTGATCTGTATCTAATGATGAAGTCTGGTCGTATGCATTTTCTTGACCTGAGTTGTCCAGACTATTGATTTGTTTCTTGTCGTTTAGAACCTCTTTTTGGATTTTCCCCTTCCAAATAAATCTTTGTAGTCGTTTTGCGTTTCTCTGTGGTTGTTTTACGTCCCCATGTTCTGGTTTTAAAGTCTGTGTCGTCATTTGTCATCATTTGTTTTCTCGTTAAGACCCGTTTACATCCTTATGTCACTGCTTTGAATCCATTTTTGGTTGTTTTCCAAGTAGGCAAGGTTGTTAAGCTATACATCTCTTTGTGGTCATTATTTATTCTCATTGTTTTACATGGCTCTGTGGTCATTTTTCTTTTCTTGACTGCTATTTTTCTCATTGTCTTCATTTTGTGTTTCTCTGAGGTCATTTTTCATCCCTTTGTCGTAGTTCGGCATCTCTGCGTTCGCATCTCTTTCTAGCTGTTTTGCTCCTCTTTGTGGTCATTGTTTCATTTCATCTTGCATCTCATTATGTGTCTCGTTGTGGCTGATGGATTGACTTTCCAACAACAAATGTTAACTGTCACTTCATGGAGAAGCCGCAGCCGCAGCCTCCCCTCCCAACCCCTGGGCCCCAGGGTCTGTGCCTGGTGGATCCGTTAGGTAATCCATCCATGTCTGTTAGAAATCAAAATCAAATACCCTGCGTGCTTAAAAAATAATTGCCCAATAAAGTTGTCTCTGATTTAGATTTTTTCTTTAGATATTTTTTTTTTCTTTTTAATGGGACCATAAAGATGGTAATCTGTAAAAAAAAAACCAAAAAAAACGAATTTTTCTCATCTCAGTTCTAACAAAGGCACATGGTTACAAATTAGGGAACAGCTCATAGGAGAAAAAAATACGAATATACAAGCAGAAATATAAAACTACAGCTACACAGCTGGGTGTACTCCAATTGTTTGGCTACAAGGATGGAACTCAGTTTGGTTTGCTATTGAAGCTCATCCCCTCTGGCAGTTCAATGTCAGACATCTCTCACCACCACCTACACCGATCAGGCATAACATTATGACCTGTCATTATGGCTTAATATTGTGAAGGTCTCCATTGTTCCTCCAAAACAGTTGCAACTCATCAGAGAATTGACATGGTCTTTCTGAGGGCGTCCTGTGGTGTCTGATAACAGGATGTTGTTAGTGGGGGTCTTTGGGTCCTATCGGCTGAGGGGAGGGGCCTCTGGGGATCATCCCACCAGATACTAATCAGTTTGCGACCTAATGAATTTGGAGGCCAGGTCAACACCTTGTGCTGAAGTCTGGTGGGGGGTCTGGTGGGTGCTACACATCTAAGTAACATTCACATAAATGTCAGGTCCAAAAAGTCCAAATGTTTCCTAACAGAACACTGAATTGTCACAAGATGGTCAATCTTATTCACTTCTCCTGCCAGTGGTCATAATGTTGTGGCTGATCGGAGTACATCTTCTTTTCATGAATTTGTCACTCACCTGTAGCATGTAATTCATTTTCATTCATTTTTTTCCTTCATTCTTATTGTCAGATATTTCTATTTGTGGAATTAACGTTCAGCTGCATGTGCACAGCAATAGGACCTCCTTTAAATAGAATGCAACTGTTCTTTTTTTTATTTATTTTTTTCAAAAACGTGTTCTGGGGAAAAAGGCTGTGAAGTGTTTCAGTGTGTAATTTGTCAAGTCCCGTAAATTTACAGGGGCAAAATAAAACACTTATTCACAATGTTTGGTTATCTGTGCTGCCACCTAGTGGAAAGATTTGGGATCATTGCATTTGTTTCAGAGGCCAAGATTCATAATAACAATGGTGCATTTCTCGCTTCTCCTGCTTCCAGTGGCGCTATTTTTAGTAAATACACACAGGAAATTCCTCTTTTTCTGATGGCTTCAGATAAACGCCTCCTCTCCCGGTCATCCAATTAAAGTTAAGTTCAAAGTGATGCAGCGGCCCCTCTGGAGAACTAAAACAGCCCTCTTATTAAGCTTTAATGTTTAACTTTAATTTCCTCTGGAACAACCAGTGTTTTTACAGCATTTGCAAAAAGAACATTCATACAAAACACTGTATACATGAACTTTTCTTTTTTTTTTAATGATGTGTGGGACATTCTTTCTGTACAGCATCATTGTGACATAACTGCATCAAACAATAAAAACACTGTGACTGAGTTCATGCCCTTACTTGGTATGTGTTTGAAGTATGTTGAGGATATTTCTTTCTTGGAAACAAATAAATACAAGCATGATCATTTGACATGCATCAGTGAATATGTACAAAATACATAAAATATATGAACAGCAAGACTGGGTGCATTAAACCAGCAAAAATCTAAAAAAAAAAAAAAAAAAATAATAATAATAATAATAATAATAATAATAATAATAAAAGTTACCTGTGACCCCTGAAACAAAAGTGAGTTTGCATGGCTGCGTCTAATTGAAACACACTGCAGCAGGGGTTTGGAAGTTATTAGAGGCTCCGTACTAAAACAACAGAAGCCATAAAACACGTGATACGAAACACAATTCGCTGAAAAAACAAACAGGTTGGCTCAGAGATGATCTGTGGGAACCAGATGTTTCGCACAAAGTAGCACAAAACAGCAAGACGGAACGCTGGGAGGCGATGTGAAAACGAACGGCGATTATTGATTTGAAATGTTGCATGTGCAGATGGCACTATGAAGTCAGAAAATTTACAATGATCTAAAACTACAGAAAGGGATGTGTAAAACTGTGCAAACATTTTTCAGAATTCTGAAGGAAAAAGTCCAGAATCAAATGATTTTACAATAACCCTAACCCACACCAACTTCAACTTGTGGTTTCTCTCACCATAATCATTTACGACTCCCAGTCAGCGAGGAATAAAATGATTAGAGCTACTATGTGGGAAATGAAAGCAGAACGTTAAAATGTTAAATGCACACAGCAAAGAGCAGCTGCAAAGAATCATCTGTGTAGAGTAGCTGAGCGTCTCTCCACAGTTTTGTGCAGGACCGACGTCATCCACGCACAGGAGGATCCAATCTGTCATCGTGAAGAAGGCTGGAATCTGACTAATGAAGGCTCCACTCGTCGGGTCTCAAGTTTGAACCTTTTGTTGCCGTTTAATTAGGCAAAGAATTTGTTTTTCAACTTAATTGGAATCCTTCTTCTCAGACTTTGGCTTCAAACAGAATTAATTTAACATTAATAATTGTGTTATGCATGAACGCTGGGGAGGGATTTTAGACAGAAGTCCTATAACAACCATTGGAGTAAAAAACTAAAACAAGCATTAGGGGTCCTAAAGTGTAGCGTTACTATGAAAATAATTTTTTTTTAAAAAGTGTATAATTATTAATAAACTGGCAGAGAACACACAAAAACTGTCTTTTTCCTCATCTAAAAGATAAAACATGATGAGCAGCAGGCTGCAGAACAGTGGACTGCAGAAACCTGCTGAGTATTACACCGTGGTGGTCCAATCAACTGAACCAATCACAGAGACAGGGCGTACTCTAAGCACAGCAAGGCTTGAGTGGGGTAACCTCAGGATCGTGCATATGTTGATATTTTCACTCGGCATGCTGCAGCGTTGGCCAGTAGTTGGTAACACGCTGCGAGCACTCTGATGAGGGCGACTGTGGTGAATCCTGAACAAATATTTGGCCACAACTTTTCACTGTCACTGGCTAATCAGCAACTAATAGGTCTGGCATGCCCACCGTTGTTGTGACATGACCGCACGATGAGCAGATGGACCGTCTGATGCGGGGGAAATGAGACAATCGGAGATTGTTTCAGCATTTATGTTTAGAAAAAAAAATGTCCATAAACGAACCAGATATTATGACTGGAAAGGTTTAAACTGTGCTCAAACCTGCAAAGTATTGAAAGCAGACACCGTGTGTTTGGTTTCATTCTTGAAAAAAATGAAATAAATGACTTTTATTATACTTCTTTTCTCAGGGGGGAGAACCTACGCCGCTGCAACGAGGAATATACCCACGGTTCATCGGGCCTCTCAACCAGGTGAGGTATTGAGGCTCTCTTTACCGTCAAATCACCACGTGTGAAAACTGTTGGTCTGACTCTGAAATCTGATTTGTAAAAGGCTCTTGAACTTTCAACAACACTTTCACACACCTGACACACTGGACTATGTGAGCACACACAGGCTGTAATGGAATCAAAGTCCATTTACCCAGAAAAGGCTGAATAAAAGCTAAACGTTACGTAGTGAATATGTTTTCCACACTTTCCCGTTTTCTCCTGGAAACTCTTGACATGGTGAGTAACCTGCTCTGTTCGGATCACTAAAACCTTATTAGCACTTTCTAAAGCAGAGACCTTTGCAAAAAAATTGTCAAACAAGTTCACAAGGCTGATATATGCCTGTGGATTTTGCAGCCATTAGATGCTCACTATATGTACACAAGGTTAGCGCCGTCACCACCGTCCGTATCCTCAACAGTTTTCTGACCCAGCAGGTGAGATCACTTCGATCGCCGGCTCTAACATCCCAGTCCGTCCGGCTGATCGAGCGCTCTCTTCCCTGAGCCGATCACACCGACTTCCTCCTCTTGCCAAACACATTGTTGATGAGTTTGGCCATGGACTTGGAGCCGCTGTAGCGTCGCCGGTCGGCTCGGTACTTCAGGTGCTCCATCACCTGCCTGATGAGCTGCGTGAAGAGGGTGGCGATGTCCTGGTAGCTCTCGGCCGCTGAGACCTCCTGGAAGTGGCAGCGGTTCTCCTGCGCCAGGCAGCGGCCTTCGTCCTCACGCACCTGCCGCGCGTGGCACAGGTCCTGCTTGTTACCCACCAGGCACACGGGAACGTCCACCTCCCTGAAACAGAGGCATCCTGGAAAATCAGCATTTGCTGAAGAGCTCACAGAACTGTATTTTTTTTTTAGATCAAATAATTCAGTTAACTTTGCAAATTGAAGTAAAGTAACTTTAGAGGAAATCGAATGGTTAAAGGAACGCAGCACCACTTCATAACATTGCAGTATGCAACTTTCTGTTTCATAACATTAATTTATCTACGCAGGCTTTTCTTCATTTAGCGCATGCTCATGATGTATGGTTTATCTTTAGTTTGCTTTCAGATTTACTCACGTGGAACCTTTTCATATACTCTGCTTCCAAATTAGGTCTGGGCTGTTTTCAGGCCAGCCAACGCACCCAGCACTCTCCTCGCTCTAAACTTACTCTCCCCTTCTGACTGTAAAGCAGATATTTTAGGCTGGTTGCGTTTGATTTATGTACACAAAATCTAATATTTCCACTCCTTATCTCCACTACCAACTACTGATCTGCATACCTGCCACCACACTACTCATCTTTTCCCTCCGCGTTATCGGGGCGGCTTGGCACAGGCCAGGCAGCTTGATGGATGTGAATGGCCCATTTCTCTGCACTCCAAATTAACTAAATGCCTGTAGGTTCACAGCGAATCCCTCGCTCGTCACCATGAATCATTTATCAGTTTGAGTCTGCCAGGGCCAGTCAGGACTCCCAGCATTCCTCAAACTCAGAACTGCATGAAGATCTGTGTTCAGCTTCAAAGGAACCAGGGAAACAATACTTGTTTTGTTCTGTTTCCCGATAATGTTTGCATCAAGGTCGGGTTACATGGTAAAGGTACAGCATTCTGGTTTGTTCTTTTGACTATTTAAATGTTTTACATGGAACCTGAAGGGTAACTTTTAACATGTGATGGCCTGACTCTTGTTACAATTTAGGAAGCAACGTGTTTTCCTATTCACACCTCAACACTCATTTGGGAACAATTACACAAAAATAAATCTACATCTATTTCTTTAGCTGACATTTTGGGGTAAATATATTTTCCTTTAAATATGGTTTATGCATCTTCTCAGTGTTACCCGAAATATTTTCTAAGACCAAACAGTGTCATGTTGCTCCTGACCCTTTGCAGTTCTCCACGCGCGCCTCCCGTATTTGCCTCAGGATGTTCTTGGCATTGATGAAGGAAGTGCGGTCGCTGATGTTGTACACCACCACAAAGCCATCTGCCCAGTCCACTGGCTCCTCCAGAATACATCTGGCCTCTGAGGTCTGCCAAGAAAAACACGTGCTTTTATTTTGAAACTCGGGTTCAAAATATCTGGTTTGCTCTCGCAGTCGAGCCGACGGAAACAGTTACAATCAGTGTTCTATGCATGTGGTCTTCTGTCAAATTGAATTTAACTCAGGTTGCCCTAACGAACAAATATCAAATGAGCTGCTAATTATATAATGACATTATTAATATGTGCATTTGTTGTGACAATCACTTTACAGACGGTGGCACTTTTATAAATACTTTTTGATTTAACTTTATACACTTATTTTAAGCTGCAAGTACGATGTCCCCTGATTGGCTCACAGAGATGCACAGATACACCGGCATGCTAGTATTTACTATAAAATCAGTAACTAACAAGACCAGTTCCATGCATGTCTATTCAAACCCATTTACTGTAGGTAATAATGACATCATTATGATGTTACAGTGAAGTTGGCCTTTGACCTTTTGTAATTTTTCCTTGCAAGTCAATTAACATTGTCTCTTGACTACTTAATTCTAATCAGCTCATTCTTGAGTTCCTTCAAGGTGCTCCTGACAAATTAACCTAAATACAGGAGGATGGATGAGACCATGAATTATCATTTGTCACCAACAACACATCTCTAGTAGTAACAAAAATACATGACAAGGCAACAATTACACACTTGGTCTCAAATTGTATTTTACACATTTTTGAGCATGCACTGCAGAACTTAAACAATACCAGCAACATGTTTTTGTGACCTTGAGGCTACATAAGGCGAGTGAAAAGGACATGAGGCCCAGGGACACGTCGGAGCACTATAAAAACCCATTGAGACCTTTTCTCTTTATTGACTCTGTTTCTTTCTGCAGTCCAGTTCAGAAGGGCAGGATATTGACTCAGCGTTGCTTCTATAAGGGTGGCATTAGAGCGAGTTTAACTGACGAAAAGACAATGACCGGTCCTTGTTCTTCTGAGCCTGGGGGTATTCTAATAAAATACTAACGCTGTAGAAACAGGCCTCTTAGGTCTTTAGTAATGTTGCAGGAGAAGTGAGGAAGTTATATGGCTCCCTTCTTCAAAAGGACAACCTCTGGCACACATCGCCTCAGGACGCTCTCATAAACCTTTTGGATTCCCAACTTTAAGTGCCGTACGAATCGCGCACGTGCCGGCACGAGGTAAATATATGACCACGACATTCTCAAGGTCACAGACATGTACCGCAGCTTCCCCAACTGCTCTAAATCCACCCAGTGTTTTACTGCTGCTATCTGAAACCCTTTTACAGTCATTCTGAATAGACAGTAACAGATACAGGTGAATGCTGGTTGTGGTCTCCAGTAGTGACTATCACTCAAACAAAATAATAATGCTAGAAAATTACACTGACAGCTCAAGTAGGTGGTTTTTGTTCGCGTTCTCTAGACCCACATTCTCCTTTGCTTCAGTTTTTTCCTTCTCAGGTCCATTAATCCATTAGGTGGAGAGTAAAAATATACTACGAGTTGTATTAAAGTGCACCCATGAGATGCAGGAGTAAATCAAATAACTCGCAAATGGAATCTTACTGCAGTTTTTTCTAACAGTTCTGAAAACAAGTTCGGATGGTCTTAAAGTGTGTGTTTGAGATATGCTGTACCTGAGAGCAGGGGTCAAACACCTCCAGATTCAGCTGCCTGCCATCAATTGACATCCTTTTATGGTACAGGGAGTCTGTGAGGAAGATTCAAAAAAAGACCCCTGATTTTTATATTAAACTCTTGAAGGAAAAAAAAAATCCCAAAAGTACAAAGTGTTCCTTTTAGCACATGAACGCTCAACTGGAATTTATACAAATTTTTCTACGTGACTGAATGGCAATATCCTAGGTGTCTGTAGACAAGCCCGTTTCTCCAGGACCAAAAACCGAACCCTCATCAAAGCACCACTTTCATCAAATCTGGAAACACTTACTGGCGTTCGAGGCGTATTCGCCGATGAAGCGTCTGGTCAGGAACCGCACAAGGACAGCTTGAGGAACCAGAAGATTTGAAAAGACAAAAAAGAAAAAAAAAACCTAATGAATCATAGCATCATAAAACTCTCATCCCTTACAGGTGGTAGCAGTGGGGGGATATAAAGGACACCTATTCAACCCTGCAGGCACAACACAGTGCCAACCGTCTCTGGGATTGGTGCGGTGAAACTGTAGCCTCACATGAAAGAGGTCGCATGGCTTTGCTGGAGGGTTTGTGTGCACACTTGGCGAGCTGAATCTTTATATTTATCCCTCTGCTTTGCCTCTTTACTGGAAGCAAAACATAAAACCGACTGACTGGTTCGCTTTTGGTGCCGCAGACAACCACTCTCAATTAAAAGCTGAAGTTTCAAGTGCTGAACTGTGAAAGCTTGTTGTTGGTGGTGGGCCTCTAGAGGGGTTGCAGAGAGGTTGTACTTGGGCTACAGGGACACGCAAATATAAGATACCTACAGCAAGTTAGTCATGCATGTAAACTGGAAAAAGACAGTAAACTCAAAAGGAATTCTTAAGTGGCTACCTTCATAGAATGGCCGATACATGCACCAAAAGAGAAGAGCTGAAAAGCAAAGACTAGAAAAAACAAACAAAAAAAACATATTAAATGGACAAAGGCATTCACACACAGCCTCAAGAGATTACAGCATCTCCACAGTAACGCTATTCTTTCTGGCTTCGAGAATTGAGACTTCCCATTGTTTTATGAGAATTGAATGCAGCACAGAGTCAGTCAGTCTTAACCACCACCACAGAGTTCGAATACTGATAAATGCAACAAGACCCTGAACAGCAACAAGGGTCCTATAACTCCCCTGGCATCTGCCTAGACAGCGGTTTTCACTACAGTTTAAAAATACATTCTGGAATGTGTCTGACCTGGCAATTGTAAGGTATGATCACATCAACTGTTGAAAGTCCAAGGAAAGTTCAGTGGTGAAAATCAGCTCCAAAACACATTTTTATCTGGCAATAGTTAGGCATGTAAAGCAATAGTAAATGGCTCAAACTGTCATCGCTATAAAGTGAAGCCACAGGTAGAACGTCTGTGATGTGCTCCCCTTTTCCTCCTTGAAATTGACACATGACAGATGAGTTTTAATCTAACTGTGGCAAAGATCCTCTGGAGGTGAGTTTAACTACTTCACTGTTTTGGTTAAACCCTGAGACCTCAATTTATTTGCGTCCTCATACAATGCAGAACCAAAGGATAGAAAAACCAAATCAGACACAGGGGTGCATTTGCAGCAAATTTGTTCACTTGTCTGTAGATACTATTCAGCAGGTGGGAGATTTTGCTGGTTCAGTTCCTTATAGCGGACTCATTATTAACTGAGATTAGGAAGTCACATTAACCAACTGTTAGTCTTATGTTTTTTTTCAAAGTTTGTTTGCAAATTAGATTCAAACACTACATACATTAGGGATGGGTACCGTTGAGTTTTTACACATACCAGGGCCAAACCGGTACTTTTGAAACGGTGCCGGTGCTTAAACGGTGCTGAACAGGTGGTTAGAGAATGGAAAAAAATACGAACTTTGTCCAAAACGGTGCCGTTTTTTTATGCCATTTTTGAAATAAATTACCCAATATAAAATGAAATTCACAACAAACCGTCATAATTATCAAAATAAAAACAACAGTGTACCAACTGGTCTCCTCTCCGGCGGTCCACTGGTGTGCGGTCCTTCAGGCTAACGAAGACGATACATTTGTCAGCTTTTAAAAAAATGCTGTGCGCCGTCAGCTGTTTAAACAGATTTGAGGTGTTATCTCCCCTACACAAAATCACCTTCGAGCACTTGTTGCAGGTTGACGAGTCTGCATCTTTTAAAGTGAAATACAACCAAACTTTTAAAAGTTTAGTCTTAGGCATTTTGAATGTTCACTTCTGTCCGTACAGGTGAAAAATTGACGTGACGTCACGTGTAGCGTCGGCATGTGAGATTTTTTTTTTGTTTTTGCACTTTACAAAAAAAAGACTAGAGGGCGTTAATTAAAAATTCAGTGGCATCTGAGAGATCTGTGTTACTTTTTTTCTGGTTTACCGTTTGTATTTATGATAATCGTCAGGAGAAAGAGGTTTTCCATTTTCTGACTTGCTACGACCATTTTGGAAAATAATGGTAATTAATATAGATTTTTGATTTTATCTTTTTTTTTTTTTTTTTTTTTTTACTTCTTCTTGGTGGTTTACAAGGCCAAGGAGGATCAACTTGACCACATGACTACCTGGCACACAAACGGGTCAACTACAAAACCCAACACTCACACATTTTGATTTTCTCTTGTGAAAAACTTTCAAGGTCTCAATATCCAATCCTTCTACACATTTTATCTAAAACCGTAAATGCCAACTCCTCTATGAGAGAATCAATGGATAAAAAGGAGACATATATTTTTTCCAGTAGATATTCAGTAAAGCCTACTGTGCGCATCAACAAGTTTTTGACTCTAAAGTTACAAGAAACAACTTTCTTAGAACAAACTTGTTCTCGGAACAGATGTTACATAAATGTATCACATTGTAGAGCTGTTATTTTACTGTACAGGAGCCTTTGTGCTGTTTAAATTAGATTTGTTAAGCTTTCTCTAAAGCAAGCTTCAGTAGCACATATCTGTTTATGTGGAGACTGTGATAAGATGAAACACCCCCAAAATACAGACAGACAGTCTGTGTCTAGTATCTAGTATTTACAATCTTATTATATACATTTTAGCCAGGCTCAGGAAGGAGTGTCATTACGTCCTAACAAGGAATTTCTTCCACTGGCTTGTGATCAAATTTAATTTAACTCATTTGTGAAAGGCTGGAACACTGAGTATGCCATTTTATGGCATCTGCAATGATACATCCAGTGATTAGTGTAGAACAGCAACAATTTTGAGAAAAAAAAAGTTGGATTTCTTCAGGCACCATCCTAAGCATATAAACTTAAATATGGAATAAGTATTTGACTCAACATTATTTTCATTATGTTGTGAAATTCTTAAATCAAATTATTAGATTTGATTAAGCAAGAAAGTGAGACACAGATTAGTAATCACAGAAAACAAGGAATTGATTATTTGATGTTAGCCCTCTACAAAAAGAGTATGTTACATATTACATCAAACTGAAAGGAAATACAGTGACTTTCAGCTTAAATTAAAGCAACTTATTTATGCGTCTGGATGGTAAAACAAGCAGGCTAACTGGTACCTTCTCTCTGTTGTTTGTCTCTGTCACTACTAATAAACCAGGTAGATTTACCTGTAATTTTGTATTTGCATTTTTACTCAAATCAATTCTGAGAGACCTACATATTTTTTCTCATTATGTCTGAAACAAAATCCATGTCCAGGCTCTCACCTGATTTCCCAGCCCCCTGGCTTCCCAGCAGGGCCAGCTTGATGTCGTTCATGCCTGTGTTCTGTCAGGTCCTCAGATGGCTCTCTGGCTGCAGCTCTGTGTTGTGTCTGGTATTTGGGTTAGGGTCGGCACACTAAATACTTCTTATAGTCCAGGCAGGTTGGAAGTACAGGACTGCCCCCCACGCACCCTCCTCTGTGTAAAAAAAGAGAGCTGTTTCGCTTTTAAACGTGGAGGGAGAAGAGAAAGGGGAAACAAGCTCCCCCCCTACTCCCTCTCTCTCCCTCTCTGTGCTAGGAGCTCTGTACCTCTCTCTCACATCTCTATTTTCTCTCTCTCTCTCTCGTCCTCTCCTTTGTCCAATAAAGCTTTCCATCTCCCCTCATTTCCCTCTGTCCATCCATTTTCCCCCCTTTCTGTCCTCTCTTGTGCCTATAGATCTCTTTTCTGTCCCGGCCCCCTCCCTCACAGGTTCCTCAAAGGTCATGACTGACTAAACCCATTGTTCTGGTTCCACTCTTAACACTGTAACTGTAGTCTTGCTGCCATCTATGGCCATTTGTGCTATTCTTCATAGACTGATTATATGGAAGCGCGTTGCTGCACGACGTTCTGTGTGAGATGGACATGTGTGTAATTTTCATCCAGAACATATCAACATTTCATTTGTTGATAATGTGATTCATTTGTATTTTTTGTGACATCCATGTTTCCAAAAACTCTCATAGTAATACACGTTTTAATTTTAAAGTGATTGCAGCAAAGTCATAAGAAAAATAAGCAGAATTGATAAAAGGCTGGGAAGAACATTTTTATTCCCTAAAAATCTATCCATTTCATTTCGTGAATACTAAGTTTTAACTGTTGATTTTATGTAAAGTTGGGCGACCCCACCGTGATGTAAGGCTTGCCCATGCTCTCTTGGCAGTTCCTAATTGTGCCTAAAGCTTAATATACAGTCACTTCTACGCTGTAGCTCCAGACCCTACGCCACAGCCTGGTGTCCACCTCCCTCAATATGTAACTCACCTTTGTAGCCAACCCCCAGCTTCATTTGGGGTTGCTGCTCGTTATAGGGAAATGTCTTGATCTTTTTTTTTTCTTTTTCTTTTTTATTCCTCATATCATGTGGCTTTTGTTCAGCCCAGCAGAATCCCAAAAGCATTTTGTATTTGTCACCCTTCTGCTGGAGTTTTTCCAATCGTTTCTTTTTTCTTTTTTTAAAAAATGCTGTTTTCATTCTAGGGAACTGCAACACAAGTGATAAATAAATACACATTCGAACCACTGCTTTTATTATTTGACAAGTAGGATATTAGATCAACAAAACAGATTAACATGTCTCTGTACAAAATTAAATAACTATTTTTTTAATGTGCATTTATACAGCTAATGGTGCATAACTGATGAAAAAATATATAATAATAATAATAATAACAGTCCAGCTCGGGCCTTTCTGTGTGGAGTTTGCATGTCTCTGTGTCTGTGTGGGTTTTCTCCAGGTACTCCAGTTTCCAGAGACGTGCTCCTTAGGTTAATTGGCGATTCTAAATGCTCTAGATTTCTAAACTGTGAGTGTGAATGGTTGTCTTTCTCTCTATGTTAGCCCTTAAATAGACTGGCGACCAGTCCAGGGTGTACCCTGATGTCGGCTGGGATGGGCTGCAGCAACCCCCGCCACCCTAGTGAGGATAAGCGGTAGTAGAAGATGAGATAATACATACGTTTTTTGCAAAAAGGCCTCCAAATATCATTCTCAATTAGTCAGCGAGCAACATTGACAAGGATCTGAAATAATTTATAAAAGACCCCATTTCTGATGAATTTTATAAGAGTTACCTTTTCAAAAAAAAACCTCAGGTTTCTGTCTTCAGAGACTTATTCTGATCTCATTGTAATGAGATGTGGCAGCTTCCTGCTGCGTCCGGCGTTAATGGTATTTCAGCTTTGAGTGAGAGCAGTGATATTATGATGAAAGTTTTTTGATGACTTTGGTTACATACTTTGTCGACAGTACATTCCTTGCAGACCAGCCTGAAGCGGCATAGCGTGGTAAAGTTGAGGCTTTGAGCGCAGCGTGAACGCATAACCATGAGAAAGCGGGCAATAAAAGCACTGATTACAGCATCAGTCAAACACCAGACATCAAATGGAATCAATTCAGACAAGCAATCCATCTACTTCAGGTTCGGACTGTGCTCAGAATGTGGCACTTACAGCCAATAAATCATCCTGCAGTAGCTTCGATTTCACAGACACTAACGTCAGCCAACAAAATGAATATTGTTTTTCTAAAGCCACAAATTTGTCTCCCCTGACCTCCTTGTAGGTTTGTTCTTGGTATTTTGGGCCCATTTCCAGTGACTTCATTTGATCTTGTCTGTTTCCCTCCAGATATTCTTACATTTTATATGCGACTTTAGAAAGTGTGGTCCTGACTTGGTTATGTTTGTCTTGTGTTTTCAACAATGTACAACATATAGTTATAGTTACAACGCTGTCTTGAGCCTTTGTAGTCGTTTTGGTGTGTTTACATAGCATCTTTATTATTGTGATGGTTTGACTGAAGACATCAAAATTCAGGCCCATTTTAAACAGTACAGACATAAACAGGGCTTTAACAGTTTAAATGCACATTCAAAATTTTCAAGTGTTAGTCTGCACATGATGAACCCTGTCAGTCAAAGTGAAACATGTTTCCAGACTTCCTTTTTCGGAGCTGAGAGAACTCTCCTATTGTTGACTTTAGGATGGACGTGGCCCTTTAAATACCATAAGAAAAGCCATAACTATGAAATAAAAAAAAAAACAAGCTGACCACATTATGTACGTCCAAATCCATTCATAATGGACTTCACGCAGACTGAATGTGCTTTTGAAATGTTTACCAAATGATCCCGCTTTCATTCAGTGATGTTTATGTATCATATGGCCTTTGAATCAGATTGCAGAAGGCAAAATAATTGGAACCAGAGACTGTTGTGCTTTGGGAGTTCAGACGAGGACTGAAATCACCAACACGTCACGTCAGATTGTCTGACTCGAAAAAAGAGAGACATTAATATTGCATATTGTGAAAATATGCCCCATTCACGGCTAATCCCAAACCATTGAAGTAAAGACTCTAATCAGCCATGAATGCTGAAGTACTCAAAGTTCACCGAATGAGCTGCATGTATGTTGGATCCTAAACCTAACATGCTCACTGTAAAAATGTTAAATAAAACTGCATTTCTTCTCATGCTGTCAGTGGACATTCCACCCGTAATCAGGAAGGAGTCTGTTTCCTCCGCTTTACTTCCAAGGTGAAGGAGCAGCCATCCATGACAGCTTTTAATCAGGCAGAGAAAAGAGAGCGCCTCTCCTGAGCTGATCAGCACATGGCCACAGAGGCGTTCACATGGGACGACGTCATGTGCCCACAAAACTACACACACCATGGAACTCATTATTCTCACCAGCTGTGCACACACGCACACACACACACACACACACACACACACACACACACATACACACACACGAAACCTCAACAAATCAACATCAAAGAGCAACACAGCACATTAGCGATGTCATTACATAACATCTGCGTAGGAGGAACCTTTTTGGAAGGTTTCTCTTTATCCTGTGAAATGTGATTATCTGCCATATATAACATGAGAAAGGTAATGTGTCTTATGGCTGTTAGCTGAACCTGAGAAACTTCAAACCTAAACTACAGGTAGACAAGCAGATATTAAAAACTTCAGTGGAAGTATTTACACACTGCTCTGATGTTGTTAACTGATCTCGGCTCATTACACTTCAGTTTATCTTTGCTCAGTTTGAAGTAGTTTACTTTATCTTTGACTTTGTCACTTGATGTTTTGATAAGAATTAAATAATGATGGTTACAAATATGCTGCCATGGTAAACAAGATAAGAGATGTTTAGCTAATTGTAGCTAATTTTAGTTCACTTAAGCAATTTTAGCTTAGCTGAAGTTAATGATGTTTCTACTTGTTATTTTTCACTGAGTGATACTATAAAAAAGGAAATTGTTCATTCTTATAAAACGTGTTCTACGGTTGTTGTGCATTTGCTCTGTCACCATACCATAGCTTAGCTTGATTTTGTTGTTTACTTGACTCTGTCTTAGTTTAGATTTAGCTTAGCTTAACTTAGGTTGACACCTGTTATTATTAAAAACAAACTAATGATCCAAGAATACTAATTTACAATATAAAGTATATATGTATAAAGAAAATGGCTACTTATGTGAACTGAAGCAGTTTTCAGTGGAGCTGCACAGTCATTTTAGCTTACAGTGCTAAGCTAAGATGGAAGTGTTTATTATACTCTGGCTTACTTTGAAGCTGCACAATGTCATGAAACAAAAAATAAAATATATATATAAAAAAAACAATAAATGTATAATATGTTTCTGGTTACATGCTTTATCACTTAATCTGACTTTTAATTTGATTAATGTGTGACAATAAAATAGTATTCCAGAAAGGATCAGTGTTTAATAAATGTACTGGCAAGCAAAATGAATTGGGTCCATGTGCCTATTTTGTTTTTTGATCTTGTTTAGCCACCTTAGTTTAGTTTAGTCTGGCCTAACTAAACCTAATGTTGATGAATGACCGAGAATGTTTAAGGATAAGAAATAACCATAAAAGGCTCAGCTTACAACTGATTGGTGCTCATTTACATGTTAGTTGACTGTGTGTTAGGTAAGCCATCTCATAGGCCATCTTAGTGTTTTCATTTATATTACCTTAGCCTAGCACTAATCTCAATTAGATTATTTTGATTTAAGGTTAATGACTTAATGAAGCAAATAAGATTAAAAAGCTAAGTAAAACTAAATGATGAAACAAATACGATCACTGTGCAAAATAAAAATAAATGTAGGCTTATAGGATTTGATTGATTATGACCATGGCTCGATATACACATCATCTAACTTATTTCAGCCTCGTAATTATAAAGAAAACATCACAAATGAATAATGAGCGCCTTCACTTTACGGCGGATTATCCCTGGAAAGATGATCATGCTGTACCAAAACATTCCACTTGGTTTTATTGTAGGAACAGCTTTGCAAAACATGTAGGATGCGCTGTTTTTATTGGTACAAAATGTAAAAAAGCTTTCAGAATTTTAGGCAGCTGCAGATGTTAGGTTGGACACGTGGGGAAAAAACATAATTAGTGGCTATTCATCTTTGTTAAGAAAGATAAATAGAAAAAAACGTTTTTGTAACGGAGTTATGGAAAATGTGGCTTCATGTTGTTGCTATGTACAGAAACGACAATACTTAAGATGGTTTAAGATGGCAGCAATCAGTCATTTTGATCTCATCACCTACAAAACACATGCACTTCTGCTTGTTCTACGTGGTTTTCTTCTTCTTCCACGTGCTGTTGTTGTTCTTCTTCTACATCTTCTTCTTCTTCTTCTTTGCCTTCTTCTTTGCCTGTTTCCCATATTTGGGCTTTGGGACAGATGTAACATGTTTCCATGACTGAGATGCTGGATTTGTGAAGTGAAATGGTTGATAATGATGACTGATGGAGTGTTGGAGGTCTCTGAGCTCATTCTGGTTTGAGGTGTATGGGTTTAATGAATTAAAATCAGAGCCCAAATAAATCTCAAAAATGATGAAGATCGGCCTTGTCTCCTTTCTTTTTCAGATCCCGGAGCTTTCCCACAAAGATACAGTCAAGAAGTTAAAATATGTCTGTACTGAGCTGACTGCCTCATCCTGACAGCACAACCTTCATAAAAGATGGTTCTTTCTTTTCAAAACGCTGCAATAAACTATCAGCTCTGCTCTCAACAGGGTCCAATGAAAACACTGTGCAATTATCCTTCTCCCAGACACAATATTTCAAGACTTTTCTAATGCCTCAACTTATCAAGGCTGTGCGTGATGTAACGAGGCTAAACCTAAATCCTAAATAACACAGAGAGCACCAGCAAATCTTGGCGAGCGGTTTCTTGGAAGAAGTATACATCTTAAACTGTTCCAGCGTGACAAAGCTCCTGTGAGAATGAAAAATATCTGCGGTCTAATCACAGTTAATGGATGCTGCAGAATTTGTTATAAACATTACATGTAAGTCTTATCTCAAAGAGGACGTTCTCCTTTGCCGCTGGAGGTATGTCTGCCTCCTTTTTTACTTGCATTATGGATTCACCCAGCCTCAGACAGACAGACAGACAGAGCATGAAGGCTTTGATGTTCTCAAATGAAACATCTGCACAATATAAGACAGAAGAAGGAAGAAAATCTGTAGGGGAAAAGGAAAGACGGACATGTGACTGAGGTTTAATGGCCTGAATGAAGTGGGTTTAAAAGACACGAGTGGCGAATAAACTTTCCTTTAATAACGTCTCACGGTCGGTTTCCCCCATTTTCTCTTGACATTCACCACAGGACTGCTGGCCATTAAACACTTGCTATCATCTTTCCCTTCATTCAGCAGCTGACACATTTTAGATCCTGGTGGATGTGCAGTTAGATCAAAGCATTAGTGATTCTGGTCGGCCCAGAGTGGATTTTATCAGTAATTGCAGTACTCACGGAGTTCATAGAGTACATGTTGAATCTTGTTCATTGATTACATCACTCAGAAGAGCATTTTTACAAAAGCACATGAAAGTCTGGGCTTTTAACCTCAAATGACTTGAACTACCTGGAGAAGCCACTTTCCGTTCTTTCATGTTTGATGAATTACGCTGAGCGGCAGCTTGGGAGAACAAAATGTCCCCAAAACGCTTTAGAAAGAATATCGTGATTAAGAGCTGAAAAACTGAAAGCCACAATCAGAAAACGACAGCATGGACTCGCAGCAGACCACCGAGAACAGCGGCAGAGTTCAGGGGAAACAGCCTGTCACGTCCCACTGATGAATCCACAGCTGGATGTGAATACGAACAGAGGCTTGTCAGAAGATTTATTCACATGTAATACCAAACTAAACATGAATACAGAATTAAAACAATCTGTCAGTTTAGATTCTATATGTCAACAGTAAAAGGTGTACAATGCTGAGATGAAGTGGATTTCTAACAGCCATGACAAATAAACAAATAGAAATTGATTAAAGAGCATCTCCACTCAGTTTCTCTTTAAGATGCTACAACTGTTTGTGATATACAGTATTACATCAACTCATACAATAGCAAAGAAACTTTTAGGTATAGTAACTTCCCTTCCTCCCTCTCTCAGGGTTGGTCCCTAAGTCGTATTGAATTTGGAAAAAAAAAACACAGACCTAAAAAAAATATTTTCTTTGTCAAAAAATACTGATGAATTAGGCTCTTATAGTGCTGTAATCATAAGTATAATGAAATATCTGATTTTATTTGTGTGTAAAAAAATAACTTGCAAAAATGTAATTACAAAAAGCACTGAAATTAAACAACTGAAGTGGCCACCTCAAACATTTCAATCCTGGTTGATTTGGTGGCACACAAAATGCAGTTTAATACCACAGTTCACATCATATTGGGAGCAGCAATTAATTGTTTAATAAAGACATCAGACCACTGATGTTTTTCATCCTGCTGTGATCAACAGTGATCTGCCTTTTTGCTGCACACGGCGTGAGTCAACAGGGCACAGCGAAAGGAGTTGGTCACATCTCTCAGTACTTGGAGTCGCGTGACCCGTTTCCTGCAGCTCGCTTTGACTGCTCCTTCCTTTTAAAACTGAAATGCTTTCGATGTGAAGTGGTTGGAAATATTTGGATGCGTTTGCAGAGATGTAGGACTCCATCATCGATCATGATTGATGACGATTCATCAAAACATTCTGCATTGACAAACAGATATTTGTGATTTGGAAATGTCTTTTTCACCATTGTGTTACTTTACCTCATTCAACAATAGCTGCTTAACAGACAACTGTGGTTTCAGGCAGGCCTCATGATTGTGTTTGTGGGATAAATTTATACCTGAATATATTCAAATACATTTCTTTGCTTGTTTACTACTACTACTTACTACTACTTTCTAGATAGATAGATAGATAGATAGATAGATAGATAGATAGATAGATAGATAGATAGATAGATAGATAGATAGATAGATAGATAGATAGATAGATGCTTTCTAATAATGGTAGTGAATGGTACAATATTTTCCTCTAAAACGTACACATAAAATTGTGTAAAATGGCAACACTAGCTTAAAGTACAGGTATTAATGCATGGTACTGGTTAAATCTTCTTTGTTTTCCTCACTCCTGATCATAACTCTAACATACATGGCACACAGTTCATGTTGACATAGCGCTGTTTAATAAGCCTACACCGTGTTTTAATGACACCGTTCTGCATGATGTCATTCTGAGAGCATGAGCCGGCGCCTCATGTTTGTGAGACACTTGGCAGGTCTCTGTGTGCTCCTGCAGAGACGGTGCTGTGCAGACAGCTTGATGGAGTTCAACAACAGTGGTGGTGGTCTCTGGGGAGAAACCAGTAAAAAAAAAAAAAAAAAAGGTTTATTTTCCACCAGTCGGAGTCAAGCTGCTTCAATGAAAAATATCAGTCAGTCTGAGTTACAGCCTTTCAATGAGCAATTTTCATTTCACTTAATCATTGCGCAACACAGACGCAGTTTTTATTCGTTTTTTCCATGTTTCCGTATCGTGTTCCAAGCACATTTTAGGTGCATCACTTCAGCCTTTTATTTATTCATTTATCCTTAATCAATATATTATCTGTTGAAAGCTGTCAGACATGTGATATGTTTATTTGCAATAAAGATCAAAATTATACCCTGAAAAGTGCTTTCTGATTTGTTTTTATTAACGGCATAAATACACACAATTAAATAAAGGCAAATCTGTCATCGAATCACCAGTCAGGTAATCTAACCGTATTGGATCTTTTTTTTGGTAACACATCTGTGGGGAGGAAAACCAAAGCTGATGAGCGCCATTAGCAGTGACAATGGAAAGGGAGGTAACAACCTAGATAAAGAAAGAAAGCACAAAACCCCCTTAAGCTTCAAATGTCCCACTAGAAATACTGCAGTCCATTGATAGTGTATTTTAAAAAGATGTTACTCCAATAGAAAGACTTACACGAACGCCCCCTGGTGGGTATGAACAGCAAGTGTCTTAAAGTATATACTTTTTAATATATTATGAGAAAAGGTGGATATTCTATATGTTACCAGTATATTTGGGTAACTTAACATATCCACAGTGACCATTTAGGCCCTTATTTAACTTTAGCTGAGTTCAAACTTACATCATACACAGGAGTACATTTGGTACATTTACCAAGACGATTCACTTTTGTATATGTTCATGACTTTACAGTGTGTTAAACAAACAGGAGAATGTTTTGTGGTGGTACACATCCACTCAAAAACAGATTTGCATTTTGTGACAAGTCAACATAACTGACTTTTCAGGCTCAAAAAGTACAAAGTAATTTCTGCAGTTTTCACGAAATCCATTTTCTGTTTTTATCAATTAAAAGGCAACGAAGGAACAATAAAAAGTTATAGGTAATATTTTTTCCCTTTGAAGATGCATCTCTTCTTCTTGTAGTGTTCCTTTCTCTTCCTGCTGAGCCACTGGAGGCGAGCTCTGTCTGTTCTGTCTTGGCTGGCTGATGGAAAAGTCCGGTCAGGAAAAATCTCCTTCAGCTTGCTTAAGAAAAACACCTCGAGATTTCGACCAGCCTGGCCCACCTCAGAGTCTGGCTGCACATAGAGATTAAACAAGAGGAATATATATATTTACTGTAACTGACAGAAACATGTGCTAAAGGTGGCAGCTGCACATTCAATTATAATCATGCTAGCCTGCTGGTGTTAGCATTTAGCTCAGAGTTCTGCTGTCTGCTGTCTTAGTGCAGCCTCAGAGGCTCACTTTCACATGGCTTTAGGGTCTTTTTTACTTGAAATGTGGCTCAGCTTGCTGAAACATATGGACCTTCCCCCCCACAGGCTAAAGTGCAGGAATAATCCAGCTAACCCTAGACACAACTAGATTAAAGTGGAAAATCCACTCATATATCTTGTGGCAAACTTACGTAATTGAAAGTGGCACAGTTCTTGAACATCAGCAGGATGTCATCAACAAACTGCTCAGCTGTGAAATAGTGGAGAGTGTTGCTCTTGTCCAGTTTCCTGCGGATCACTGACAGGTCGATGGGCCTCTTGATGATCTGGTAATAGTTTCGGGCCTGGAGCACATTCACAGAAGTTAGATCACAACAGAAGGCAATGGAGTCATTTTAGTGTCACGTTTTGTTGAATGAATGTGAAGGGGTGTTTATTTCTATGTGGGTAGGTGGTCAAATACATTATTGTCACTGTGATTTATCTGATATTATTTTTTAGGATGTTCTAGTGCAGATGTTTTACATATATTAAACCTGACTGACCAGAGGGCTGACAGGTTCATGGAATGGAGCGCTGAGCAAGTGACAATACAGGGACAGAGTTAACTTCTCACACCTCTGTCGAGAGAAAAGCAGACCGACAAAATCTTGGGGTTTAATACAAAAACACAGCTTTTTTAATGATTGTTCTCCTTGGCTGATACCAGAAGAATCCTGAGTTAGAAGGAAATTGCACATCACATGGAACAAGTGTTTAGTTCTCACCTAACTCTGGAATTAAATATTAAACAGCGGCAGAAATGAAACCACTGATTCTACACTACAGCTCACCCTCTGATCCTGGCTGGACAGTGTGTAAGGTGCATTCACTCCCACACAGGAGTGCATATTCTCACAATCATAGGACTCCACGGGCTCCTGGTCCGTTCTGCACAGTGTACACACCCAGTCACCTCTGCAGGACACACAGGACCTCTGTTAGGTCAATAGCCACAATTACAAACTGCCACTGTAAAATATGGCATCCTGACATTTAACATTTGTCACTTTGACAGAAGCTATTCTGTTGGTGGGGTTACAGACAAAAATGAGACGCATATCGGGCTTACATAATATGTTGGCAGGACACCAGTCACAGAGAGTGTACTGATTGTCATCGTGAGTGTGTGTGTGGCACTGATAAAGGCACAGCAGATGTGTGTATTCACACAGTGCTTACAGTGGAAAGCTGATAAGAGGCGGTATATGACAGGCCAAGTGGTAAACCTTGGGGCAGCGGTCGCAGCAGAGCAGATCTCCTCCATTCAGACAGACAGCACAGAAATCTTCACTCTCCAGCTCCTCAGTCCCAGCTCCAGCTTCAGACTCCATGATAGATATGTTAGCCTGTTCCTGTGAGCAGCAGAGATCGGGTTTTTGGTCTTCACTGTCATCCGCTGGAATTATATCCACCTCACATTTACTTTGGGGATCATCCTCCAGCTGCAGGCATCGAGCCCGGTCTGCTCCTGCCTCGGGGTCCAGTTCGATCACGATGGTTTGCTCTGGATCTGGATCCAAATAAAATGTCTCTGAATCACTTTTCCCGTCATCGGAAGCAGAATCAAACACGATGTAAGGCTGATCTGGATTCGAGTCACAGTCAAAGCCTGAGTCTTGCTCTGGTTCTCCAGATGGGGAGCTGTCAGGGCAGATTGGTTCTGTCCAAGATGTTGGTGTGGTTTCTGTTTGGCTGAAATAAGAGGACTCTCCTGGTTTAGACTCGTGTGACCCCTCTATCTCAAAAATATCAGCCTCACTCGGATCGAATCCATTCTATTAGTAGAGATTAAAAGAGAAAGGCAGGGAAAAGAGTGAAATAATCATAAAACCTCCATGCATTTTAGTGTCTAGACCTTCATTTCTGTACCTGCTGAGGACCATTTAAAGGCAAGTCACTACGGAGCTCAGTTGGTTTTTGGCCGGGCAGTCGTACCAGAGTCACCACAGGCTGCAGCGATGATAAGTTCACAGACTGGAAGTTCAGACGCTCCAGACTCACCACTGCTATGCAGGAATTACCCAGAATCCTCTGTGCTTCTGGGTCAATTCTGTGAAAATAAATGAGGGCTAGGTGGACTGTCTGTCTGCAGAACAGCATTGTACTATTGCAGCATGAGCAAGAGCATTTCTGATCAGTCAAAACTGAGTTTTATTCCACCACACATTTTCAGCCAAAATTGCCCAACATGGAAGATTTAACATGATTAGAAAAAACTAGTATGACGTTTCAGACGTTACTACCAGAGCCCAGCGTGAAACAGTGAGTCAGGTTCTGTAAAAGGTTCATCAAAGCACTTACAGTACCTATACCAAATCAATGTACGTTTCATTTTTAAACTTTGTGCAGCCTCATACACACTGTGGGAGAATGTGGTTTGTTTGTGATATTTATGTACAGTGGCACTTTACAAGTATCGCCCCCTCAGAATTTTTTATATGTCTACATAAAAATGATTCAAAACACATCGGCCAATTTTCCACACAAATGAAACAGAAATGTTATATTTGTGCATTTGTTTATTCAAGGAAATGAATCATTTGTGCACACCTGAGTTTGCAAAAGTATATGAACCTTTGCTTTTGGCAAATAAATGTTTTTGGTAACTGCTCATCAGTCGCCTCTGGCAGCTTGGAGGAATTTTAGCTTATTCCTGGATACAGAACAGCATCAGTTCTGAGAGGTCAGGACTTCGACTTGGCCGTTCCAAAACATTCATCTTGCTCTTCTTTAACCATTCTTGTGCAGACCGACTTGTGTGCTTGGGGGCGTTGTCTTGCTGAATGACACAGTTTCTCTTCAGATTCAGCTGAGGGACAAATGTCCAAAACTTTTCTTTTAGAATTTGCTGGTATAATTCAGGATTCATTTGTCCATCAATGATAGCACAATTTGCCTGACTATGGAGGATCTCTAAAGACTATGAAGTCTTTAGAGATGCTTTTGTAACGTCAACTCTTTTTCTAAAGGAACTTGGAAAGCTCCTTTGTCTGTGCCGTCAGACTCAGAGATCTTCAAGCTAAATAGGGCGCTAAACATCACCTCAGTCTCATTGCATACATTGGAAACACTTCTGAAGCGATGGACTCTAATTTGGCCTTGAAATTAAATTGTAATTTTATAGGTGAACTTACTTTTGCATCTTATTTAACATGAGTTAAGGGGTGCACTTGGGATTTCTGTCCTTTAGAGAGAACCAGGCCAGCTGCCTCCTTTTGCTTGCTGTGTTTACACTAAGCAAACATAACCATGCATCTGCTCCATAATAAATCACCACACATGACATAATCTTCTTTTCTTACTCTGGAAAACAGAATGAGTGTGTGTACATTTCCCAAAATGTCAAACTGTTTCTTTAAATAAAATCTCAGAGCAACTTCCCAATGTTATTATTTATTTTACCTGATTGTCTTCATAAAAGCTTGCACACTTTTGTGAGGACGTCTTTCCCCTTCATGAGACGATGGAGAGGCCACTCTGGTTTTCCCGCTGCATGACTGGTCTGACCCCCCGTCCATCTCACACGATCCAGTGATGCTGAACTATTTTTTAAAACAGAGATTTAGTGTCTATATAGTCACACTAAGATTCTGATTATTTATTACTAACTCTTCTTTTCGCTAGCCGTTAGGATAACCGTCACTTTGATGATCCAATTGTTTTTAACACTGTGCATATCTGTATTACTTGTTCTGCCGAGGGGGTTGGCTCCTCTGCTGTGGTTGCCAGATCCGGACCAGTCTCAGATGACACGGCCTCCAGTGCCAGTCGTGCTCCATGCTCGGCTACCCGTGGCAACAGAGTGGCCCGCCTTTGTGGAAAGTTGCCATGGCATCGATGAGGCAAGTTGGCCATATCTAGGAGACTGGGCCTCTTGGGGTGAAAAAAAAAACAAAGAAAACACAGAAGAAGAAGCTGCTAGATCAAAATCTCCAGCGTGCTCTGTGTTTGAGGACAGAGGAGCCGAATCAAAACAAACAGAAACCCACCGAAGACACGGTGGACAGATCTGTCTAACTCCCATCTGACTGCTCTTTTTCACAAAAACAATAATGTCTCTGCACATGAATGACAAAACCCATACACACTCTGTATGGAACAGATAGTGGAACATGATCATCTACTATCAATAGTGTTTCATTTGAAAATGAATCGTGCCTTACCTGAGCGTGAGCCCAAAACACTGAAAAAACAAGATGTCTGCTTCAGAAATCCAGCTGAATGTGTCCTCAGGTGGATGTGAGCTGAGGAGGAGAGGGATGGCACTGATGGGATGTTCTGTGTGTCCAGTATCAAGGGGGACACAAGTGATTTGATTGGAGGAGAACTGATTCAACCTCGGCCCCCTGACAGTTCAGCACACAAACAAATGTTTCACATTGAATGTTTCACAATCAGTCCAACAATGCTTTGCATAAAAGGCTATGGATTCTTTCACTTGGCGTGCGTTTCTGAATTCTTCTCTATCACTCAGCCTGCTTTACAATTACACTGTTGTGATTGTAATTTGGACTACATGAGACACCACCAAAAAAAAGGACCACAGAACACAAGGCATGCAGTGCAATTCTTCCAAAGATTCTACCTGAAACCATCTGCCACTTCAGTGTGATCCTGTGCTGGAGGTCTCGGTTGATGCTGCTGTTCTCATGTTGAAAAAGAGATCCTCGCAGAGCCGGCTCCATCACCAGCACCTGAGGGGCTGAGACGTATGTCAGCAGGCTCACCAGGTCAGGGATGTGCTACAGAACTGCAGTTATAATATATGCAAATCACATTGTTGTAATCCCAGGAACCCCTGCACACACACACACACACACACACACACACACACACACACACACACACACACACACACACACACACAAAAAAAAACAATTCAGTGATATTTCAGTGTCCCACGTATTATTTCAACATGGTTTAGAAGGCGTGTGCTGACTGTTCCCTCCTCACTCACTGGGGCTTCCTCTTGGGAAGGCGTTGTCACACATAGGAGTGTTCGCAGACATGTCCCTCTATGACTGGGGGAGAGAAGAACCAATGAGAAGTTACACGCTGTAAAGTTAACAGAGTTAGATTAACTGACTCACGGCATGTAAATCCGCTTTAACGGTCAGCTGTTATCACTGCAAACTGATAATGACCTGAATGTCCTGAAACTTCAAACTTACGGACATACACGTAATCAGAAGCTGCGTGCTCCTGATCTTCACGCCTCTATTTTATGCTACAATGTCTCATTGAAATATGGAATAAGCAATATATGATTTGCCACGACAAAGAAAGTAATATTAATGGAAATTCATTTAAGTAGAGGAGGTTTGCATCATTCAGTGATTTACCACGCATAGGTAGATATGGGGGTTTATGAAATCAGATACAAGAGAGATCCTGGAAAAAGAAAAAAAAATGTTGTAAGGTAGTTTTTATTTTCCTCATTATGAACAGGAATAAGTTAACAACATCAGAGAAGCCAAGTTTGCTGTGAACTGGCTAAGCATGAACTCCAGGCTGTTGTGTTGACCACTGGTGTGGTTAATAATTCAGACCCTATGGAAATCTTCATGGAAAGATGGTGTTCGCTCCAAAATAAACGAAAATGACCTGATGCAGAAAGAACAGCACATTTGACAATTTCAGTTGCTGTTAACCTAAATATATGTTTGCATTTGTTTATCACTTAAGAACATGGAAATATATACCTCAAATTCATTCATCTTGATTTTCTCCATGAAAATTTTCACAAAAGTAAAACAGTCTTATGATGTCCTGTTCGAGGGTTGAAATTTTGAATTTCCAAGTGTTTCAGTGAGTTAATAGGGTTAATAATCTACATATTGAGTCCAGGAGAATATGGTATTTTTAAGATTATATTTAAAATTGCCTTGAACCTTTCAAAATATTATCTTTACTCAGTAAATTGGCCCACTAGTATCCACCTGTGGCAGTCGCATTTTTCCTTAAGTGTTCAGCTGCCTGAATATTATTTCCCGACATCCGTCAGTAGGCGTCGCTGTGGATTTCTTCACGTTTTATTTCCAGCACTCAAATCTCGCTCAAAATCGCGAAGCTTCCAAATCCCGTTCCTCTTTCAACTAGCCTCCAAGATGGTAGGTTCTACATTGTAGAAACTCTGTGTTCAGTCTGACCTAAATCTTATCCCATCTTCGTGTATTCGTACATGAAATGGCCATCCGGTGGCTTTTTACAATACACGTATCTCTTCTGAGCATTTATAGGGCATTATTGACATAATTTGGGGACGTAATGCGAATCTGTGAGTTGTTCGCTGTGTGATAGCGCCCTTCTCCTGGGCCTCGGTTCTTTCAGTCAACCAACATTATGTGGCTTCTCTCCGTCTACACTCACGAAATAAATGTAGTACCCATTAATGTCGTAGCGAAGAGGAGTGGAAGCCGGGAGTAGCTTTGTGTGAGCACTATAAATGTACAACATACGAAGTCGACCGGTTAGTGTAGTTGCGTTAGCATTAGCTTCTTAGGACGCTAGTCAGCATGTATCATAGATGTCTATGAGCATGTGTATATAGCTGGAGATGGTGAATAGTTGTAGTTGAGCTCACCAGAGGGGAAAACTTTCTTCTGAAATTTAACTTGAATGCTTTGATGCTCACCACAGCCGGGTGCGTAACTCCTCGATAAAGCAGAAATTATATTATTGGTCGTAGCTAGCTTGTTAGCTGTATGATCAATGATTGAGAGCAAGACCACACGGTCCAGGGATTTTAACCATTGTTAAATCTTCTCTGACAGCCCACCAAGAAGACCAAGACCAGGAAGCTCCGAGGACATGTCAGCCACGGACATGGTCGCATTGGTAAGTAAAAACTCGAGTGTTTGTAGTCACTGAGACTTCAGAGCTGAAGTTAACATTAACTTCTCCATCCCACAGGTAAGCACAGAAAGCATCCTGGAGGTCGTGGTAATGCTGGTGGTCTGCATCACCACAGAATCAACTTCGACAAATAGTAAGTGTCCCGTAATGAGTTCAGTTGTGCTCACACTAACCCGCGTCTTAAGATTACCAAGGGGAAAATGTGTTTTGATTGTCCTATAACAGAATGCAAAGGAATATTCCTCATTGGTTATAAATGAAAATTAAACCACTCAGATATCAATGATAAGCAGTTAAATTGATTCTGAGTTGTTCTCATGGTTCACATGGCTGCTGTATTTGTAATATCCTTTCAGCAGTTAAGCACGTTCCACCTTATTCCTGATTACAAGTCTTTCGGTTTGGTTACTAATGGTTAATGTTTCTGTAGAGACTAGAGTCTCATCTTGACACACATTATTGTCTTGGTGTGCTTGAGTCCTCTTAGAGTGAAGACTGGTCCTATTCACCGACTGGCCTCCTTTGTAGTCCAGTCAACCACATGGGCAGTTACAATCTTGTGTTAATGGGCTGTTGTATTCTTCACATCTGAATTGGAGATACTAATTTACAGTAGTCAACTAACAGGAAAGATATGTTTATGATGCATATATTGGATGACATTTGGTTTTCAAAAGGAACTGTCAGGGGAATTGTGTCCTGCTTAAAAGCTGTTTGGATTGAAATGTGCATCAATATGGATATTCACACTGACATGCCAGTGAAGTAAATTTAAAACTAGACTTTACTAGGTTTAAATCTCTGAAATAGAGTGAGATACTTGTGCATTTCTAATAGGAATAAAAGTAAAGATTTCAATCCATTGAGTTGTTTTGCCAGTTACAGATTATTTTTTATTATCATGGAATGATTTTTTTTATTCATATTTAAGTGAGTTTATCACCTGTCGTTCCTTTTGTCTGTACTCAGCCATCCGGGGTACTTCGGTAAGGTGGGTATGAGACATTACCACTTGAAGAGGAATGCATCCCACTGCCCCACCATCAACCTGGACAAGCTGTGGACACTGGTGAGCGAACAGACCAGGATCAATTACGGCAAGAAGCCCGATGGACCCGCCCCTGTCATCGATGCTGTGCGCGCTGTAAGTACTTGTCAATATTGCCTGTACAAAAATGTTCATTAAACAAGGTAACCATTTCTTACTTTGAAATAATAAACATGCTGAAGAAATGAGAAGCCATCAAATGAAACTTGTTCTGGACATTTAATCTAAGTCAGGAACATAACATAAAGAAATCCTTCAGAGAGGATGGGATGTTACATTGTATTTAAACTCATACTAGTAGCACATGTCTTCAGTCCTTTACATCCTTTAACACGTGACCTGTCTACTAGACTGAACAGATCAAACTGTACATGTACCAGTCAGAGCAGTCGCACAAGAAATTACCTGAATATTTTAGAAGTTGGTTTTTGACCAGTTTTCAGTTTGATATCCCATGAAAACAGTTTTGTTTAAAGCTCACACCACCAAATGACCTTAATGTCGAAATTATGCATGTCATGCTCGATACAAGTGTGGTAACACAACAACTGAGCTGCAGTGACATTGAGGTGATGTAAATTCTACGCTTTTTCTGTTTGGTAGTGTTTCTCCAACAGATTTTTATTTGAACTTGTTGAAAGTAGGAGCGCAGCTATGATATTTGAACAGTAGTACTTGTTGTGCTCCATTTTGGGTTCTTTAAATGTCTAAGATCAGTCACTGCATTTTCTTAACCGTTCACTGAAAATGCTGGACATGTTGAAAAAAATTTCTCATTTGTTGCTTCTATCATGTAGTTATTTCTAGTCAGTCTTCATGTGCAGTCTGGAGGTTGTAATTTGTTGTTCGTTTTTTTTTTTTCTTTGTATGTTATAAAACAACATTAATGTTTTTAATTTCACAGGGCTACTACAAAGTTCTGGGCAAAGGCAAGCTGCCCAAGCAGCCTGTGATCGTCAAGGCCAAGTTCTTCAGCCGACAGGCTGAGGAGAAGATCAAGGCAGTGGGAGGCGCCTGCGTGCTGATGGCATAATGTTCCTGTCAGTGTGGTTTTGCTAAAATAAAATGTATAAATGGAAACATCAAACTATCTTGTCATATCTGATTTGAAGTGGCACCACTAACATAACATTAACTTAAGGATGCGTACTGATTGAGTAGCTGTTTTCAGAGAACTTGAGTGAGGACAGATCTATTGCTGGGTTTTACATGGTTTTTGACCACTTCATTTGACACTGAATTCTTGTAACCCTGGATGGTTTTTCATCTTGAAAGAAAAAACTAAGTGTACAAATTCTGTGTTCACATTGTCATGAATCCATATGGTAGAATTTTCAACTGGCACTTGTTCTTGACTTTGGCTTGTGGTATAGCAGGAAAATTTAGCAACCCCACACTACTGGTTGTAGAAGCGCTGATTTCATTAGGTTAGCAGAATATATACACCGCTGAAAGCAAAAAAAAAATAAAAAAATTGGTGCACTTGATACAGCAGTAATTGTGCATTTTTAACTTTGACCATGTGATTATACTTGAGCTTTTTTGGGACTTGGTACTTTTATAAGCCACCTTTGGGTGAAAAATGCAGTAGTTTCTACAGTATCGGTTAAGTTAAACAGCTGAAACACCAATTTATATTTTACTTTCTGGATCTCTAACATTTACGAGGACAGCAAATGGTGTTATACCTGAAATATTTACAAATCACCTGAAAATAATACAATAATTAGACGTTGTGTATATTTCTGAATACTGGCTCCTCCCCTTCGGGGCGTGGTTAAATTGCAGGATTTCCTGTCGTGTCGTTTCTAAACAGCAGCCAGCAGCACGGCTACATACACGGTGTGTGGAGTTGAACCTCGGCTTTGACAGCTGAAGGGGGAGAATGTGAGAACTACACACTGACAAGGTAACCGAACGAAGGAGCGCTGCTATGTGCAAAGGTTTACCTTTATTAAAGTCATTTGTAGTGGAGACGCCCAGCAGTCATTGGCCGAGGAGGTAAACTCGTGAATAATCTCTTTAGAGATTTGTTGACGGTGCACAGAGCAGCGAGATGACTGTGACGACACTGGAACAGAACGGAATGCGCTCCGATCATTTCACGTCTCGCTGCGAGGGAAACTGCTGTTGTGTTTAAAAGAGAAAGTAAGTCGCTTCTGAAAGCTGCGTTGGCCGTTAAATCTGTACGCGGACGCCGTTTCCTGGTTCTGCCGAGTTAAGGTTGCGTTCACGTGTTAGATTTTGAGGAGGTGTGCATTAATTATGTTACATTGATGTTTGTCATACGTCTGTACCGGTATCAAATTATGGCAGCCATAGTTTTTATTTCCTGTTAAACTGCCCAGCAACTTCTAAGATAAGGTTTGTATTCATGCAAAGTCGTTTTCAGAATGATTCATGGCAGAAAAACTAATGTTGTTGCACATTAATATTGTCTTTTAATAATTGTCTTTTAATAATGTCATGTCACACGGCAGAAGACTCAGTGCTCAGATCACTTGGTAAGAAATTATTTAGACTATTTCCACTGGAAAACGCTTCACTTCATCTGCTGCCAAAGGCGACGTATGCACTTTCTGTTAATTTCATGGAGTCGAACTACAAGAAGTGTGTTATGCTGCTTTAAAATTGCTCTCCAGTTTCATTTATATGAGTGTCTATACGTCAAATTGCAGCTGTTTTAGTTCAATATGTTTGAACTAAAACGTATGTTATTGTTGTCAAAACATTGGCTCAGAGGAGGGACAAAACATGGAGACCACACGTGTCTCTTTAAAGTAAAAATCTAATTTGTTGATGAAACTTAAATAAAACTCTGGCCAAACCCTCAATATCATACAAAGCGTGAGACTATGTAAGCCTGTATGTGCCCACAACAACCACCACCCAAGGAGGAGAGAATGACTGAGACTGCCTGCCCCAGTATTTATAGGTGGGCACCACAGGTGTAAGCAGTGAGGGAAAACAAGCCCCTCCCCAGATCCTAGCAGCCACCCTAAACAGGAACTAGGCCTTGAGACCCAAGTGGTGTCACATTGTATTTTACTAAGTAAACTGGCTGATTAGATTCTGTCTGCTTTCTTCCTCCACTCAGGTGAACGTCACCTGCACGTCCACTGTTCATGGCAAGCCAAGCCTGGCTGGAGTCTTCCCTGCGGCGCTCTGCCAGCCTGGGTCTGGAGGTGCTGGAGCGTGCCTCCAGGCGGAGTGTAGACTGGACGAGTAGTGGTGCGTCCCAGACCCCCACCACAACAGATGAAGACGGACATGTGACTGCCAAGGTGTCATACTTGTCCTTCTATGCAGTTTATGGATTCCTCGACCAATAATTTATCCAGAATGGTGCTTAACTGGACGTCGTGTGATATCATTTTCTCTGTTTTTGGTTTACAGAAAAGACGCTCGGAGCTTAATGAGGCCTTTGCAGCCATCACAGAGTTCATGGCACAAACAACCCATCACTGCAAGGTTAGGGAATGGAATATCTGTCACATTACACATGTAGGCTTGCGCCCCTGTTTGTGCTTCCAGCTACAGATACATGAGACTGAAATGCAGATTTGTCTTTTCTGCAGAGGTTTTACGAGTCTGGCTGCTGCAGCGAGCCCAATAACACTGAAAAGAACCATATGTCCAGGTTCCACACACAACCACGGGCTGGCAAGACATATCCACTGCCAAGGAAACCTGTAAGGGACAAGTAAATCCTGCTGCTTTTTTTAAAAAAAAAACAAAACAATAAGCTTCCATCTGTCAAGAATGATTTACAGCTCTTGAAACCAAACTAAAATGTAAATCTTTCAATCTCTCCAGGACCGTGGGTCGGGAGGAGATGAAGATTTTTACATCGAGGTATCACCTGGAACATACTCCATCACTGCCAGTACGCCAGAGTCACGGCAGCAGACTCAGTTAGTCAGCGTGAAAGCTGGGGAGAGCATCAACCTCACCTTTAACCTCTGACCCCTGCACCTGACCAAACCGGTCACTCTTGACCTTCAATTACAAAACTGACCAATGCATTTGCTGTGTGTGTTTAACTTTTTTTTTATACAGATTGTTGCATTTGCTATCAAAATGTTTTATTTGCTGCATATTGAGAAGCCATATTTTTATTACATTTTACTCGAGTGTTAATATTTAGATCGTGAGCCCTAGAAAATCACGTAATGCACTAAAGAATATTTTTACCTACAGTAATACCACATTCTGTGTATTTAAAATAAAGATTTTTTTATCAATTGTTTGCTTTATCAACATCTTATTCATATGTGGTCATGTCGTACGGTATGTGCACTGACATACAGCATTATGTGTAAACTGTTGTGACATTGTTGCCCGAGAGAGACCGCAGCCCTGGAGGTGGTCGAGGTTTAAAGTTGGTCGTTCCGAAACCGTCTCGGATGTTTGCTCTTCTTCCTCTACTATCAGGAAGTGACTGAAACAGGGAGCTGTGGTTTGGTGAAGCGCTGATCTGTGGGACAGGAAAGCTGAACCTTAGAGGTTGTGATGTCCTCCTGGCTACTGCATTCCCTGCACACATGAAGAGTAATATAACCAGTTCAGTGCAGATCAGATTATTATTTTTTGTTACAGTTCGTAGTTGACTGTTTTTGTTGGAACCTTTAACCTGCAAATGTAAAACATGACACATTTGACAAGTGCTGTTAAAAAAAAAAAATTCTTTTACACATGAAAAAGCTATAAAAGTACAATTTAGGCAATTAGGTAGATGATTACAAGCAAAAGAAGTATGTAATATTTCATTTTTTTTTAAAACTAAAATCCTTTATCATTTAAATGTGTTAAAAGTATAAATGTTTTGTCTGCGCTACAACAATGACACCCTCTAAGCAAGCGGATTTATTCAGTAACCAGTCATCATGTAAGAAGTCTGCAGCGCTCAGCAGTGGTACAATTTGTTTACAGTAAATTTAACATCTCAGACCATTAATTATCTGTAACTGCTTATCCTCTGCAGGGGGGCTGGAGTCTATCCTAGCTGATGTTGTTAGCCACATTTACTTAAATGCAGTTAGTTGGTCACATCTTTAAGGTTAGCTTGTGTGTGTGTCTCACCTGGCTGTCTGTGCTGTGGTTCCGGTCCAGTTCTTTTCCAGTACCTCCAGGGAGGACGCTGTTGCTTACTCCTGAGCTTCACCGTAGCCAGAACTGATGATGATGATGATGATGATGAAGAGGAGGAGGGAACCTCGGGATCGCTCTTGCCAACATCTGTGTCACTAAGGCGCACATGCTTATCTTGCTCTGCCATGTTAAATCCATTCGTTCTTCCAAGACTGGCCTCACATCTGGTTGGAACTATGCAGGGACAGTGGTTTGTAACTGGACAACAGCAAAGAGTAGGGGATGACTGGCAATAGTCGGAATAGAACAGCCGGGTAGTGCAGGAGGGGCTGCAGGAGTAAAGCTGGCTGCAGTATTGACTGGGAGTTGGGACTAGGATTTGGAGCTCCCTGACTATTCTTTCATGGTGAGAAGCTGAAATGGACAAAACCACGCTGTCAGGAACCACAGTCACATAGCTGTTCCACATCAGCACCCGGAGGATTGTGACAGCATCCTCTGTCAGATAAAAAGAATGAGATATTGTGAATTACTAATGGTGATCAAGAAAGGACATCTGTAATATTTATTCAAATTGCTTCACCAGAATCACTACAAGGTGATGTGTCTTTGACTGCTGACATTAAACTGTTCCACTGAATATGTGTAACAACACTGTGTCCGCACCTCCAAAGCCATTTCTGCGTGCTACGGCTGCCACCACTCGCCCTGGACCGAATCTCTTCCCATCTGGTTCCCATGGCGACAGGACAACGTCGCCAGGTACAACACAGTGTCTGTGAGTTCTGCTGTCGCTGACCATGTCGAGCGAGCAAACGAGCTGACGTTGGGAGGAGACAGCCCCTAAACCGGCACTTCCTGACTGGTCAAACTCGACTACCCAAACTCCTCTACGGTCCTGAGTTTGGACAAGGAAGGAATATGTTAGAGCAGTGTGTAAATATATACGTGGCACCTTTTTACATCTGTTCTTGGTGTAAAACTGTAAATGTGAGGCAAAACTTAGGACTTCAATTGTGTTGCTTCTGGCTGTGTGTTTTGGAGCAGTGCCTTGCTATACTCCTAAAATTGGATGACAGCATATGAAGAGGTCTGTATTCATCTCATTATTTGACACTACCTGCCAGTGCATGCTGTATATTTTCACCTGCACTTGCTGTATGACACTGCCCAGATAATAAAGGCCGTCCACCTCTCTCCTGGCCAGCACTCTGCATCCTGGGAAGAACTCTGGACTGTCCGTGTTTTGACCAGACAGCGCGCAGGAGCTAACAGGACGGATCAGATCACCCAGACTGCACCTGGGAAACAAAGTCAAGCAAAATCGTGAGCCGGTGTGTCAGTGTGTGTGTTACCCGAAATGTCACAAGTTCAACGAAGTCGTTATTTGGCAGCGCAGCCTGCGTGCAGACCAACCTGAGCAGAGGTGAAGATGTGTGATGCGGGTGTGGTGTAACAACAGAGGCGGACACACAGCAGCGCTTGGCTGGAGAGACGGCTGGCCCTGATGACTGACTCTCAGCAACATGCAGAGGAATTGCCTGATAGCATTTGGAAAGGGGCACAGACTCAAACAGTCGCTGAAACATACTTGGATGATAAAAGTTCATGGGATATTTGTAGCACACTGAGTGTACAGTACTGATGCACTGTGTGAGCTGAGCCTCTGTTAAGGAAGCATGAAGACAGTATGATTATTTTGCAAATGTATAGAGTTTATAACCGGATGTCAGTGAAAATGATTATATCAGGGCTCAGAGCAATTTGGACACATTGTTTTTTCTAGTCTAAATATGAAATGCATTCCTTATTTGAGGCCAGTGTGGGAAAGTGTGTTTTCTGCAGCAGTTTGGTGGCTTATGCGCCTTGCTCAAGGGCACTTCAGCAACAAACCAGTACCCACACAATCCATTTCCCGAACCCCACATGTTCCAGTAGTCTCTTGAACAATCCAACAATTCTTACAACAGTCGTGTACTGTAAAAGTTCGCCCATACCTTTTGCAACACTCCATTCATATCAGCTGCAATCAGATAACAGCTTCCCCCTGTGGCCTGGGTCAGACTCTGCAGGAAGTCCCGAGTGTTCCTGTCCAAATAACTGACCGAGTCCTGCAGGTAAAACCCGTTCACAGGCTTCCCAGCTGCCAGGGCAGGCAGTGTTCTCAGTAAGGCCTCTGGCTGCTCGGGTAGGCCTGTGCAAAGCAGATGGACAGCGTGACAGGCGGGGTCAGTGAGAGCCATGCTCAGGGCAGCCAGGAGATCCCTGCCAGGGCTGCAGCTAATGGAGTGAATCCAGGAGAGAGCTGCATACACTGTGTCCGAGGCGCAGGGAAGCATGTGGTGGGACCAGCAGTTCACCTGCAGAGTGAAAGAGGGAATTCTAGGAAGAGTCCACCGACAGCTGAGAAAATGTCTTCAGAACTAAAGGTAAGTGTGCTCCAAAATAAATTGTGGTGAGCTTTATTTTTTGTAATATTGTTAGGACATACTATTGTGGTTCGACTATACCAAAATACTATATATATATATATATATATATTAAAATTCATACTCTGCTTTTGTGCCACGCTATGTCTAAAATTACAATTTTCCTAAAATTCATTCATCTGGATTACAAATACAGTATGCATGTGTCCATAACCCTGCCCCAATCAGCAATTCAGCGTTGAGGAGTGTATTTGTGTGACATGTAAGTGACTGTGATTTATTTTTGTGTAGTAATGAGCAGTCAGTTGCGCCTCACCTTGTTTGAGTATGTCACGATGTTGAAAAGAGAGTCTCTGAGAGAAGCTTTAGTCAGCAGGGTCTGGATCAGCAGACGTTTCACTGACCCCAGGACAGCTCTCGTGTTCTCTGAGCTGTCCAGCACAAAAGTGATGTTCCACGCTCGCCTGCCCTGGAACAGTGGAACAAGTGCAGCCTCGGAGGCCTCCATCTGCATGGCTGTCTTTTTAACTACATTATGACGATGTGAAGGAAAGAAAATAATATATGACAACCAGCTCAACCGTAACATGGCCCCTGCTAACATCACTCTGTAGCCAGACACCACAGGACCCTCAGAAGGTCCATGTCCATCCTGTGGTGAGTCACAACTGTTTTGGAGGCACAAGAGAGACCTACACAATATTAGGATCATAATGTGGTCATAATGTTATGCCTGATCAGTGTATATCCGTTTTTAGTCATGTGATCATGTTAGTTATTTAACTATTACTATAAGGCCACACAGTTGTGTAATAATAAATTGTTAATCTACTCGGTGGTACAGTAATAAAGTCTTAACCTATGGTGTGGCACAACTGATATATTCATTGATTGTAGTTTATGTTATTATTCTGAAACTACAACGTAACTAAAGACATAAGATAAATGTAGTGAAGCATCAAGTATTTGAGAATGGAAATGTGCTTCAAAAATTACCACCTCAGTAGTCTACCTGAGTAAAGTACATTCCACCACTAGAACTGAATGTGGGAAACACATTATGCTCCTGTGATATGAACACCACAAACATTAAACACAGCACCTAAACAGACAAGTCACGTTCTTTACTCTGAACCGAGAGTTGACAAGTTTAGTAGATAACGCTGAGAATACATTACCTAGAGTTTTTGTGTTGCTCACATTCAGCTTCAGGCGACAACTTCAGCTCATTGTTGATGTTGGTTTCCATGGCGTTCATGTCTGAGCGCGTTGTCTTCTTTGTGGCCACTAGAGGGGCTGTTCTCCTTCCAACCAGCTGAGCAGGGTGCATTGTCAAACACAACCTTCATGTTACAGTTGCTATAGAACAGCAATACTGGAGAAAGCAGCGTTGAGAAATGACACATATCCCTCGCTGGTGTGTCAGGAGCTAATCTGCCAGCCCGCTTCCCTCTAATTAACAGCTTTAATTATGTCAGACTACCTTTAGCTGGGCCCAGTTTCATAAATGGATCTGAGATGAAATGGAACAAGCACTGGTATGTAGGTACTTTTCGTGTGAAAAATGAATAAATGACAGAAAAAGTCACATAATTTGGGATTTTATTGGTTGTTCAGTGCTGCGCTCCTGCTACAGTCGAGTGATAAAACATATCACGAGCGTCACTATTATTTTGTAAACATTCAAAAGGCAGTGGCTTCAATGCAAATACATGTTTGGGACTAGAAAACACATTTACAACGTTATAAAACACGGTAGATACAGTAAATCTGTATACAATAGATTGTGCTAAGTTCTCCACGGCTGTAAAATACTACCTCTGGCACAACAGTTGCTCATTTGTAGGATACAAGATCTACATTATAAATCACAATTCTATCAGAATCTTAAAGGCTACAACACTACAGCTTCTGTTTACTACCTGCACAGAACACACTACTGTAGTGACAGCTAATACAAGATACATACTCTAGGCTACAATGATGCCGATGCTACATAAGGAACGGTTAGTGTGAGTGGCTGCTTTTATGTATTATTTAAAAACCTGTGGGGTCATCGTGGAGTATGTTGCTGCTAAATACAGCAAATGAACAAGCAGAGAGGAAGTAAGTGTGTGATGCGAGACATCCAATGTTCCCTAATGCGGCATCTAGTTGCAAGAGTAAATATTTCTGTTGCTCTTCATCTGTGTGTTTCTGGGGCAGGATGATCAGTAACCCAGGTCTCTGAAGTCGGAGGAGCTGGTGCGCAAAACAGAGAGAATTGGAAATTACTTGGTTAGATTAATTTGTAGAATATCTGTTTTCTTCACCTTCTATGCTGTAATTATAGTGTCTATGAGAAATAAAAGGCAAACCTAAACTATGTCACAATTTATGATTTAGGTGTTGCAAAGTATTTTACGTGCCTCATCTAAAAAAAATGCATCTTTGTTCATTCATTATCTGTAACCATTTATCCTATAGGAGCTTGACTCCGCTGTCACTGGGCAAGAGGCAGGGTGCAGTCTGTGCACGGTGCCAGTCTATCACAGGACTAATAGACAATCACCGGTTAACCTAACAAGCATGTCTTTGGAATGTGGAAGGAAGCTGAGGAAAGCCCACGCTGGTCCAGGGAGAACATCGAAACACCACATAGAAAGGCCCCGGTTGGTATGCGGGAAATATCACAAGGAACCTTCTCGCTGTGTAGCAGCAGTGCTAACTACTACACACTCAAAGAAAAGGTTCACACTCAAAGAACAAAATGCTGAGACTTCTTCTCTTCTTCTTCTTTTCTCTTCGCTGGAAAAAATGCAACTGTTGTGCCACATTCTGTTCTTGAAGCATGTGATGCGTCACACTACGTTACGTTACTATACTACATACAGGTATCAAAACCTGTATTAGAGATGAAATGATAAAACAACCGACTTACCTTTCATTAAAAGTTTTTTTGGAAAACTCAACTTGCTCTCTAACGGTTGTCCCGAACAACAGCGTCTGCTTTTCCATGTCAATTACACACTGCAAAACACAACAGAACACCAAAACCTTACACATTTATGTCATGGTTAGTCTATGGGCTTGTACCTTGTGTGTTTTTACATAATTAAGCCATCGGTGATCTTTTAATGTTCGCTTTGGGACTGGGCGAAATAGGTGATTTACCTTGAGTGACTTCAAAGTCTTGCTGCCAAGAGACACCAGTGGCTTGTTGCTTTCTGCAAATACATGTAAGTGGAGGACAAAAATGTCATGACACTGAACCCCAAGCTCTTCTTCACTTTCACTCACGTCACTTTGACTCACCCACTATGGCAAATGAACACATTATTCTGAGTTGTCCGATAGTGAGGCCGAGCTCCTTGATGTGACCGTCGATGCAGAGATGACGCTGAAATGGAAAGCCACCCGTCTCCATTTTATTCTCTTCGACCAGCTCTTTGAGACTGAAACAAAGTAAAAGATAACAATTCTCTCTCCTCTAGTCAGCAAATGTGTGGCTCCATTGTGTGGGGACACTGAACGCGTCTGTCAAACGGGGCAGATAATGTGAAGTCATCTCACCCTAATCGCTCCACACTCAGTGAGGACATCAGGTTCAGCTTGCACCCGGTGTCGATGAGTACATTCACTTCCTGTCCTAAACACTGCAAACAGAGTTTGGGGAAAAAAATAAAAAATAAAAACGCTGCAGGAACAGAAAGGAAACCCCATCATTTGATTCTCAGCAGTTATAGATTTCATATATATTTCATCTGATACTTAAAATGACTCCTGTTAATTTGAACAGCGAATATTTTGTATGTGATCTTGCACACACTTTGCAGAGCACATGGATGAGGTCTTCCTCCTCTTCATTCTCGTCGTCGTGTGAATTTACGAGGCTGCGACTCAGAAGGACTCCGCCACACATGTTCATCCTGCCTCGGGACAGCTTGGCCTCCAACAGGCGCTTCTGGAGAATATTATGCGGCTGCTACAGTTGAGACAACAGAGGAAAATGAGCTTTTAGCTATGTGGCGTTAAAAACATATATCATATGATGCTGCTTTCTTTATGGCCAAAGTACTAGTCAGTGATATATTTTATTTTTTTAATTTTTTTTTTTTATCACCTGACATGTTTTGTTGTGAGATACATATACACAAGTTGAGCATAAAGGTCTGAAAACTACACATTACATTAGGGGGAGTATATGGACTATCTCACTGCAAAATAATACACGCTTCAAATTAATGGTAAATGTATCAATAAAATATGATACTGTGGTAAGTCAAGAAACTTCCTAATCTTAATTATTTTGCCTTTCTGTGATGAAACCAGTTATTATCCAAAAACGTGTCTATGGTGACACCGTAATGTAAGGCCTCTGATATGAGGCTCACCCCCTGTTTAGACGTCCCGAGTTTCTTCAGTCCATCCAAAGGCAGCAGATCAGCTGAGTCTTTATGGAGGAACTGAATGGCTTGTTTCAGCCTCCTCTGCTGCCTCAGAGCCGCGGAGTCCCCGAGGCCGGAGTCTGCCCGTTTCTCCGTCCGCATCCCCGTGAACATGACGGTGCGCGTCCTGTTTACCCTGCTCTTCACACGACCGAGCCCACTGTGGAATCCCCGATACTGTACGTGCGTGCCCACTGGAGAAGAGGAGACTCCCCCGTCAGTGAACACAGTCAAGACATATCGGTTAAAATACAACTCCCGGTCTACATTTTCAAAATAAAACCCCATCTGTGGCACCAGCATCCTATTATTCTGCCACTTTCATCCTCTCAAATAAAGAAGGCAACAGAATCTGCGATGTGGCATCACAGATTCACTTTACATTTTAATCATCTGAGATGTTTTATGCGTGGCCTAGTACAAACTGCTAGAAATAAGGTAAATACATTTTGCATTAGACTTAGACAGACTTCATTGATCCACAAGGGAAATTGCTGGGTCACAGTTACACATAAAAACAAAGACAGTCTTGGAAAACATCAAGCAAAATAATAATAATATTAATACAATTATTTACAATAGGCCTATCTTTCTGGCTTTTAACCAAGTCATTATATAGCCAAAACAGTACACTGGTGTATAAGCTTTTGATTATCTATCTAAACTTACTGTTTGTTTACTCATTCTCTCAGATCCTCCTCGGGCCATCCAGCCTTTTACACCACCTGCTTGACTGTCCACCATGGGTTTCAGAGCAGTCACTCGCTCAGCCCCACGGCTTTGGACCACCCTCCTACCTGACATAGACACTCTGACACACTTTAAATCCAGACTCAAAACTCATCTTTCTAAAATACTTTAACCCAATCTCTGGATTCTTCTATTTTTATTGCGTTGTATGTTTTATTCTTGTGCTGTATTCTGCATTGCTTTATGCAATGTGAACTTGAGTGCAGACTGCAATAAGACGTAATGTTTTTTGTTGATGTCATTTTCTGTTTGAGGCTTCACCACTTGTGTTGAAAGATCTTCAAGAAGTCTTTAATAAGCCCAGGTGTTTTAAAACTACTTTAGATAATCTAAATGCATGGTTGGAATTAAAAACCAGTTTCATATGATTTATTCAAAAAGCTAACAGGCTCATTTGCAGTGAAAATCCCACATATTCCCAACAGAATGAGAAGCATGTGAAAGATGTGTAGGATATAATTACATATGTTACATGTTACCAGTATCATTGAGCTCCATGCTTGGCTTTCAGTATAGGCTACATTGGCCATAGACTAATCACCAAGAATGAGCTTCCTATTAAGATACCAGCATATAGGCTGCAGCCCACCAATGCCTATTCGGATTGCAGATTCCTTATACTTACAAACCCAGTTGTCTCTTCCTGAAGCTCGATCGTGCAGCGTTGGAATCTGAAACCTGTGATTTTACTTTGACAACAACTTCCGGTATGATTCACTTCACCTTTGTGTGGGTTAGTTTACCTTTACGCAGAAACCACCGAAACAATACGTCACTGCAGAATCGTGACTCCGTTAAAAATGTTTTGCACGAATGAAATTTGGCCATCGTTTGAAATGCCATGTTTTAAAAGAACGGCACCGATTTCGATTTTAATCTCACTCAGAAGACATGCAGGTCAAACCAAATTAAGGCTGATTTTTATTTGCCTGGGTCCTCGTTGTATTTGGCTTTATGGTCTTACATAACAATTGAAGCAAAGTAAATTTAATTCATAATCAAAATTAGGACAACATGAGTCTACTTCTGTGTTAAATCCTCATTTGTTCCTCCGACCAGTGTGTTCAGATGTTGTTTGTGGAAATGCCCACGTTACCATTATCGGTTCTATCAATAACCTAGATTTCTATTTCTATTCTCGACAGTCCTGTGGTATAAATGTACATTTGTACATACAATAGGCGTAAAGCTAAAGTATAAAGTAAAGTATGTCGAAAAGTACCTACTTGAAGTCTTAAAATAAATAATAAATCGATAAATAACTAAATAAATATTACATTAATATTCACTCATATATAAACTTTTCATGCAATTAATGTTATTTCTTAATGTTATTCTGAATTGATCGCTGTCTCACTGAATTGACTGATGGTTTAGTGTATAAAGAAAAAAGTCCTATAATAAGTACAATTAAATTATCTTTAAATATGATGCGCCGAAATCACGACATATTTGGGCATTTTTAGGATTAGAAAGAATTGTCAAAATTGCCGATTGTGAATTCCATCATTCGTACATCCCGGCTCTACACAGCAGCTATAGTAACAGACATCCCATTTTATAAGATGCTCACATGTTTTAGATGCAAAAATCTCAATTTGTGCAAAAGTAGGCTACAGTATTTCTCTGTGAAATGTTGCAGAAATGAATCGGCCTGAAAGGAAAATTCTTGAACTAAGTGCTTCAAATTATAAATGTTCCTTCATCACTGCTGAGTTGATTATGTCTCTATGTAGTCGTGTACAGTGTTTAGTAGTAGTCGTAGTCTGTAGTGCGCATACGTGTTTGTAAGATTGTATATATTATTTCATATTATTATATAAGTATATATAAGTATAAGTACTAACATCATTATACAAATACTACATAGCCGTAGTAGTGGTAATAAATATTTAGAGTTTTCATGCCTAATTTATATCTTTAACACCCATATCCCCATCTATTCAACATCACATCCCTGTATTATTGTCTTCATTTTAGTGTAGTTTCTCGGCGCATATTTGAGTTCGTTAATATTTATGTCGTTTTGAATTAATTTCTGCCTTGGCTTTTAACTTAATTTTCTAATTTATTTATTTTTTAATATACATTTATTTTCGTAGATATTCACGAATTCCACTTTGGAAAGGCTTGGAAATTGAAGTGCTTTGCGTTGCACTGTGAGATTTCGTCCCATCGAGCCTCTTTTCACTGCATTGCCCACATTCCCCCTTTTTTCCCACACGACCTTGTTTTCAACATGGATGCCGAAAAATCTGTCCACACACCGCTGTTTACATTGCCGAAAAAACAATCTGACCACATCCTGAGGTGCGCAGTGGTTCGGAATGCACAGTGTCGGTTGACTGTCATCTTACACTGAAGCTTAAATATTTATTTTCTTCGACGGCGCAGCGGCTTTATTATCAAAACCCCGACACAATACGAAAACCGACGCGGAATGGCGTCTGCCAGGGGCCCGGGAGGCTGAATGACAGCAATATTAGACCCGATGGACAAACACATTGACCAATAGGAGTGCGACTTATGACTTGTTAACCAACCGGATCCCCCCCTCTGGTGAGTAGGCGGGGCCACAACGCGCAGGATTGTGCTGCCATACATGTTCCCGGTGTGTGGACATCGCGATCGTTTCCTGCACTGTTGCATGGTGGTCGAACAGGAGGAATTGTTGGAAATTTTTCGGAGGTTAGTATATAAATTGGTTTTTACCCAGTGTGCATTATTCCCACAGCCATCTCTGAGAGAGGGTGTGACAGGCGGCTACCGGGATTCGGTTGAAGACTAGAGAATGCTGTTTTATCAATAAATAAAATGACACCTACCGAGCCAAAATGCTTAAGTTATCATTAATTAGCTCGTGGATTCCTCGTTC